>NC_069070.1:52880592-53188607 GCF_025698485.1 Gossypium arboreum
TATAAGTAACCAATCAGTGTCCTTCAAGGCACATTTCATACCATATCATAATATAATCATATCAATACTCACTCATCATCATTTACACATCCAAATATATCACTACCTTGACATGTTTCATGAGCAAATAAACACACACACATATATATAACATGTCTATAACTCAACCTTTAATCATACAATATACCATACTTAACAAAACATTTTCAATCCAAATATAACCATCACATATTCAAACCATTTGCCTATCTTCATTTCATCAACTATTTGTCAAAACATGCCATATTTAGTACACATATACACAACCAAATATTTAGCCAAGTTAAGCCAAATCACATGGCTTAAACACATCAATACATATAGGCTTCAATAGCTAAAATGACTTATACATCTCATATCTTCAACTAGCCTATACAATATTACGAACTTCAAAGAGTTCAAAAATACCAAATCAACTCTTGGATAGTGTGATGAAATCTTCGATGACTTCCAACCTTAGCAAGCTTTCAAATCATTGTAAAATACAGAAATAAACAGAGTAAGCTAATAAGCTTAGTAAGCTCATACGACTAGTATGTACTATATATAATTTAACAATTAATTCAGAATTAGAGAAACATGAGGACATATAAATCAGCACCATCAAAATCAATGCGTAATACAATAACAACCTGGTAATTCCTATATGTATTCATCAATTTTCACTTACATATCATATGAAATATTAAATATCACTTACTTTTCGAACGTGTAAAGTATACCTGAACTGATTCATACCATCATTTCAATTCACGTACCGTTATCTTCTCCATTGAACCATGGAAACAACATCAAATATTCTGTATCTTGTACACTAATAGGCATATATGTGGTTAAACCACCTACATCTCGATTCACATATATAACATTTGATCTTACGTCATTATAACCTATATTACCATTTCAATACAATCCAACCAAATTTGCCAAATGCATAAGCATATAAAATCATCAATAGCATATAATTCACATAACATTATGGCAATTTCTATTCGTATAAACTGTAATTCATTCATATAACTAGTAGTTCATCCGTATAAACAACAGTTCATCAGTAATAACAGTAATTCAACTGTATTAACCGTTATTCATCCATATATACACATATCTTATTCATAGGTTCAGCAACTGTAATTATGCTCGCTGGACCTATTAGAGTATCGAAGGCTACTCGGGTGATACAGTTTAAGTGTATTAATCGGTAATTCGTCAATTCATTATCATTTATGCTCTTTCGAGCCATGATCGGTAAGCTCCTCTTGAGCTAATGAACAGTAAGCTCTTTTGAGCTAAAATAGTAAGCTCTATCAAGCTGAACAGTAAGCTCAGACGAGCTAAAATGTTAAGCTCCAATGAGCTGAAAACAGTAAGCTTTTATGAGCTAATATATCGGTAAGCTCATACAAGCTATGGTGAGTCTGAAAAAATTGTAGGAGCTCGACCAAAACGGTAACCCTAGTGACATGTCACTCGTATTTTACGATTTTCTAAAGTTCGAACAAGGCTCGATATTATCCAACTTCATCATTTAAGCATTTAATGATCAATAATTCAATTTATCAAATCATTTACATTCAATTCAATTAAATATATACATTTAAATACTCAATTTGCATACTCAATGCATATGATCATACCAAATCCATGTAACCTATATAATATTTGTAACATTTTACTTCCATTCATGTAAATAGTAATACAATATAACCGGAAATTCGAATTTCAAGTGGATTATTCATTCAACTTATATACATACATTTTAAACAATTACATGTATTTAATAATTCGGTTCTAGCTATAGGAACTGACCTCGAGTTGTTCAGATGGAATTTTTCGATTATTCGTCCATTTTTCCTTTTTCCTTGATCTAAGCTCTATCTCGGCTTATCTTGATCTAAATAATATATCAAATTCAACAAATTAACTTTCTTTCTATTCAATTTGACACTTTATACATATTTTGGCAAAATTACACTTTTGCCCCTAATGTTTTATATTTTTACAATTTAGTCCAAATCGCATAAAAATACAAATTCATACAATTCAATACCATCCCAAGCTAGCCGGATTTTCCTTATATACATAACAGCCCAATTTTCTCATTAATTCACACATTTACCCATGGATTTTACAAAATTCTCAAATCCGTAATTGACATTTTTGTCAAAAATCACTTTATAAAAGTTGTTAATCTAGCTTCAAACTTTAATAATCTATCATAAAACATCAAAACAACCAAGCATTCAATAATGGCTTCATTCAAAATCTATAACAGTTTCAAAAACAGAGGATACGTGCTCGCTAGATTAAGCTGCAACGAGCTCAAAAACATAGAAATAATTAAAAACCGAGTAAAAACCATACCTTGATTAAGCTTCCAAGTGACCGAATGTTTAACCTTATTTAATGGATTTCTCAAGCTTGATTTTCGGTGGAAGGAAGATGACAATAATTGAATTTTTATGTTTTATTTTATTTATAATCATAATGTTTATTATAACTGTAATATCCCGATTTTGGGCCTAGTCGGAACAGTGGTTTCGGGGCCACAAATCCGATGAAGAAATTTTTTTATTATATTTTTATGGTCTACGATTTTACGAAATAATTTCGCGAAAACCTCGTTCGAAAATTTTTACGTTCGGGCACTCAATTTAGTCAAAAGGACTAAATTGTAAAAGTTGCAAAATGTGTATTCTAGTTTACAAATGTACTAAGTACTTGTGAGTAATGAGTTTTTAAATTGGGGGTCCTTAAATGGTAAATAGCCCATTTTGTAATTAGCGGACAAAGATGGACATGGCATGGTATGTTTTTATTTATTTTTCATTAAGGGTATTTTAGTAAATTGGTAAATAAAGCTAAAATAATTAAGAAAAAGATGTCATCTTCTTCATTTTTCTCATGCCATAACCGTATATGGAGATGAAAGACATGGCTAGGGTTTTTAAAACTTCCAATCTTGATTGTAAGTCCATCTTTTTCCCGTTTTTAAAGTTCTTTACATTTTTGAAATCCCGGTAACTTGTTTTACTTATTTCTACCATTAATTTGAGCTAAGGTTCATGTCTAAAAATTTACCCATGAATAATATGCATGTATTTTGATGTCTAATGATAGAAAATGAAGGTTAGGTGTTAGATAAACGACTTTTGCTAAGTGATTTTACGTGAAAACGAGTAAAATGACATAATCAGTAAAAATACCTAATGTTCATAAATACATATTAGAGTGAGAATTGGATGTTACTATAGAAGGGAAAAATGATCAGCATGTCATAAAACATAAGAAAATAGGGTGAAGTTTAATTCACGAGATTTGGGGAAAAAGTGTAAATATGTGAAAGTTTAGGGAAAAAATTGTAATTTTTCCAAAATATGATTTTGGGTTGATTTGAATAATATGAGTCCTAATTAGGCTATATTTGAAATGATAGAGCAAGGAAAATCAAAATTCGGGCTAAAATCGGCAAAATACCAAGTTGTGGACAAAATGGTAAAAAATGACCATTTTCGTATACGAGGTAAGTTCATATGATTTTAATAAAGCAATGTGTATTTTAATGTTAATGTTATGATATTATATGAATTGTAAGTATACATATATGTGAATAATTTGATATTATGTAAACGATGTAACATTACTATATGTTGTTGATGTCTTTATAATGGTATGATGATTATTATTTACGAATTGTTGCATGCTATGATTATTGTTGAATTATTATACAAATTATGTGGAATACTTGAAAAATATGAGTTGCCACCGGAGTATCGATATTGACATAACGAGAAAGATGGCAAAGGCGTATAATCGAGGAAAGAGCCCATTTGAACCTTAGGAATAGGTTAGGATACAAGTGACATGTCACTAGGAAATTGAGATCCGAACTCGTTGAGTTGTGGTCCGAGTTCCTGAGAATTATGAGGCATCTGAACTCATTGAGTTGCATTTCGAGTTCACCTATGGATGCAAGCATCCGAACTCATTGAGTTGTGTTCCGAGTTCATTATGGATGCGAACACCCGAGCTCGTTGAGTTGCATTCCGAGTTCATTATGGGTGAGATTATGGTAGCTTTGGTACATAAACCGCAGGCTATTGAGTTTGTTTAGTTGCAGGCTTCCGTGTATCCGATTATATTCCGAGTGTTCAACGGGTAATTTGACGGAGTATTCGATAATGGTCCCAATGAGACAAGCCATTGGTGAGTATGTTCTTAAGTTAAATTACAAGTTGTACAGGTATGTACACTAAACTTATGTGTGATGCCTTGATATATGATGTATATAGTATTGGTGAATACTTATGTGAGATTATGGGTCTATGCCTATGAAGCATAATTATGTGTTCTTTCCATGATGGATGAAATGATATTGTATGGATTTAGTGAATAATAATTGTGATTGAGTAAACTTAGCCTTGGCAGTTTTGGGTTACTACAGTGATGCAACTTTGGAAATTCACCATAAATTTTGGAAATTGAGTTAGGGACTGCATAAAATATGATATTAAAGCTCAATTAGTCTAGTTTCACATAGAGGAAATGGTACATGCAATTTAATTTTATGTTATGAGATATTTAAACTGTTATAATTTGCATGTATAGATTCCTTATTGAGTCTATTTTTAATATAAATAAACTACATGGCCCTTTGAATTCTGTACAGAGAGAAAATTTAGTCATAGTGAACAGAGGTCAGAGTAGCCGAACACTGAAACAGGGGAAACTTTAATGAATAAACTGTACTAATTGACTAAGTCAAAAATTCTAAAAATTTTATGGGAGAAATCTATATGAGTATAGTTTCAAGAAAAATTAACAGAACTTAATTTTGAGTTTTGTAGATCCAGATATAAATGATTTAGTAACTATAACTCGATAAAATAGCTTAACCTGAACATGTGTAATTGTACAATTATAGTGTTTTATCTTGAAAAGCATGTTAGTAATTGCTTATTAATTTCATATGGACTTACTAAGCGTAAAGCTTACCCCTCCTCTCCATTTCTTTAGTATTGGCAGGTCAGTTCGGGGTTTGAGATCGTCGGAGGCAGAATCACACTATCAAGCTATCACTTTTGGGAGAATTAATTCAAATATTAGAAATATCAAGTGAGTGGCATGTATAGGAAGCTAGTTTTATGACATGTATTATTAGTATGATTTGGCCTAACCTATTGATCTATGTTGAGTTATCGTATATGGCCATGGGATGTGGCTCATATTCACTATGGTTTGTAAGCTTAATTAATCATGTCATGTTCTATGTTTCTGGTGTGATGAGGTAGTTAGCTTTGTTTGTTGTGCATGATTGGTGATACATTAGGTAAGTTGAATGCATACCTATGGATCATGAATTAAATGTAAATAAGTAATAATGCCTTGAACATGAATGTTTAATGGACAAATTGGTAACCGTAGTAAGATGGTATTAAATGAGAATAAGATTTGGCATATCTAGTTCTAGTTAATGTAAGAATGTACATTACATACATGATGTGTAACACCCCAAACCCGGCCCAGACATTATGGCCGAATCTGACGTGCCACATTGGAGTTGAAAACCCACGTTCCGTTTTAGTGTTTTAAAACCATACATTTTATTGAGTTAACAAAGTGTATGGAAGCTGGGCACCGTGTAGGTATCCGAGACAGAGGAGGTGAGCCATGAAGGTCGCTAAGTACCAAGCTCTTTAATTGGATCCAATCCTAGACATGCCCACAACCATAGCCACACTTTGTCATATCGAGTTTAAATTTGTTTAAGTGGACGTCTTTGATAAATCGATTAATCGTGGTGTTGAGATATTTTGAAAACAAGTATCATTTTGAAAACACGTCCTAAGTCTAGCCCATTTGAATAATTATCAACCAGGTTTAAAGTTATTAAAATTAAAGTAATCCCGAAAAGAAATAAGAGAAAAGTTAAAATTGGCCTTATTACAACCCAAAAATAAATAATAGTTAAAGAAAATTTAAAGAAAACCGACGCTTATTTAAAAGTCCAAAGACAATCACCGTGGCCACTCAATCCCTCCGCCCAAGTCCCCACATCAAGGCTCACCGCAAGGTTAAGGAAAGGGGTGAGTTTGGAAACCCAGTGTGCAACAAGCCCTTTCGAGCCCAAAACAATAGCGACTGTTGGGTCTAAGCCCAAATCCAATCTCAAAACATGTCTTGGGCCATAGCCCTTTTCATATTTCATATCTCATAACACCGGGTCAAGCCTTTTCAAAATTTCATATTACTGGGCCGAAGCCTTTATCAGAAACGGTATGGCCCTTAGGCCCATTTCAATATCACATATAATTTCAATGAAAGAATGCAACCCATTTGGGGAGACTACTCAACCCACCATCCGCTACTCTCCACCCGTACCAACCAACACACCATGTGGGATTAACTCGACCCACCCCGCCAAACTCTCCTTTGGCAAAGATAGTCTGCTTTATCATATAACCGAGGCCTAGCCTCTTTTAATAATCGGGCAAAAGCCCTTTCAATAATGGGGCATAAGCCCTTTTATAATCGGGCATAAGCCCTTTTGATAATCGGGGCATAAGCCCTTTTGATAACAGGGCATAAGCCCTTTTCACTTCCTCCATCCATATAAAACCCAACCCAATGCATTTATGATTACCTCATGTGCATATCATACATATCATGTGCATAGCATACATTTCATGTGCATATCATACATACCATATTTATCAAAATCCCATGTATTAAAATCATACATAAACCCTAGGGGTATAATGGTCATTTTACCTAGGGCAAAACGGTCATTTTCATATTATAAGGGTAATCTCGTAATTTTACCAAAATTAGGGTTTCCATGTTCATTAACGATTACTAACAATCCATGGGTGCAAACAGTGATTCGGCCCATTTTTAGCGAAATCGAGTTATTGGGCCTAAAACCCTAATGGGCCCTACTTAGCCAATTCGTCGTCTAGGCCCACTTAGCCTATATTCCATAACGGTTTTAACAGTCTTATCATGCAATTTAACAGATTTGCTTTTCTACCAATTTACCCAAATGGGCTCGAAAGCCTATTGGGCCCTATTTCACCCTCGAGGCCCAACTTACCGTGAACGCCAAAAACACGTCCTTACTGCTTCCATTGTTCCCGATCATCATCTCATCGATTCTAACTAACTAGTGAGCGTTCATTGCTCACAAGTCCTCGAAATGCCGAAATTTGGCATTTCGCTTTTCGGCATTTATCACTTTAAGCTATGAAAAGGGTTCGTTACACACGATTTGCGATATTCCTTGACGAGATCTCCTATACGATTTCTCCTATAATCAACCACTTATAGATTAGACCATGTTAATATTAAACCAAATCGAAAACTACCTATTATCATCACTTACACATTCGCCACCATCCACAATGGCCCTTGGGTTCATACCTTTGTCAAGTTGATGACTAGATTTAGTCACTCCGATGATCCAAGCTTTTCACACACTCCTCGATCGGTAGCCTTTAATCCTCACTAGCACCAACAAACCAAATAACACCAAAACCCTTTTAGCCTTAGTCGACAGAGGGTTTTCACTTTTCTTAAACCACAAGATACAAATGGAAAAAGGTTCAATACTTACCAAGAGATCTACTCGTTGAAGAACGTTCCAAATACCTTCCTACCCCATATCCGCTAGAATCCAACTTAAACATGCGTAGAAAATAGATCTAAATATTAATTCCCAAATCACTAAAATATGAAGCTTTCGGCTTTTCAGCAAATATTAATCTAAGCTATTACGAGGGTTAGTACACACCTGTTACGGGTTGAAGTTGAAACGTTTCCATAATCAATTACCTACGATAACCATCACCTGTCACTCAAACTTAACTATTCCAATATCAATATATGTAAATCCTAAGCACATCAGTCATACGGAACATAAGGGCATATTCGTCATTTTACCATACAGGGGTATTTTGGTAGTTTTACAAATTGAGGGTATTGCGGTAATTTCACAAACCAAGGGTATTTTAGTAATTTTTAAATCGAGGTAAAACAGTAATTTTGTAAATCAAGGGTAAAACAGTAATTTTGTAAATCAAGGGTAAAACAGTAATTCTATAAATCGAGGGTAAAATGGTAATTCTATAAATCGAGGGTAAAACGGTAATTCTGTAAATCGAGGGTAAAACGATAATTATGTAAATCTGGGGTAAAATGGTAATTATGTAAATTAGGGGTAAAACGGTAATTCTATAAATCGAGGGTAAAATAGTAATTCTGTAAACTGAGGGTAAAACGGTAATTCTATAAATCGAGGGTAAAACGGTAATTTTACAAGTCGAGGGTATTTCAATAATTTTACTGTGTCGAGGGTATTTCAGTAATTTCACAAATTAGGGGTATTTTGGTAATTTTACAAACTAGGGTATTTTGATAATTTTACAAACTAGGGGTATTTTGGTAATTTTACAAACTAGGGGTATTTTGGTAATTTTATAAACCAAGGGTATTTTAGTAATTTTACAAAAGGTATTTTGGTAATTTTGTAAACCAAAGTATTTTAAACATGGATAACAATACTAATGGCTCTAAAGCCCATTCTCTACCTAAATGGGCCCACACTCGTGTGGCCCTTTTAGCCCAAACCTAGCCACAGATATGCGATTCACCTAGCCTAGTCCAATACTTACTACACAATCAAACAACTTATCCAATTGGGCGTGAGGCCCATTGGGTATTATGGCCCCTTTCTACCATCGCGCCAAGTAGCCATCCAACAACAAGAGTAGTGATAAATACACACCGATAGGAGACTGGAGTTAATCCACGCCCGAGCACTCTTAGCCGACGCCCAACCCAAACGAGCACGCCATACAAATGAAAGGGATCACCAAGAAAGGTACATTTACTCTCTTCATGGTTCCTCTATTTAAAGCCGACTTCACAACCACTCTTATATTAGCTTCCGATGTGGGATCCTCCAACATTAGAGTTTAAATTCAACACCAACTCTTGCCGCCTCGTTAGCAAAATAAATGCTCTTTGCTTGCCATGGGATTCGAACCTATGCCTCCCCTTAAATGCTCCACACGCTACTTGCCACTAAGCCACAAGGCTTTTTTGTGTCATATTTTATCCCCAATTAATTATAAGGTCTAAAGGCCAAAGTCCAGTTCCCTTTAAAAAAAAAATAAATAAATTGCAAGAGCCAAGGCTTGAACCAGCTCCCATACAACCTTAATGACACCACAACCACTAGACTACAAGCTTCCTTGTGTCATTTATTTAACACAATAATTTAAAACCCTCATCCAAGCATCCGTGTTTTTTTCACTTAATACCAAAATTTTGCTAAAGCCCAAGTTTGAACCCAAGATTTCTCCAACACTTCTCAAAGCCATTAACCACTAATAGCAAACATTTAATTGTTTCATTTCATTGCACAATTAAATACCTATATACAACCTCCTTACGGACCCTCACTCAAGGTCCAATACTTCTAGGCCCAAATTCGGGGTGTTACATGATGGTAGGAAAATGATACGTTGGTATTAAAATAGATGATATTGAATGTTATAAAACTCGTGTATATGCTTATATCTTGTGTTGAGGTTGATAGTCATGGATGTTGGTTAAAGTGAAATATGTTTAAAATGAAAGACTTGTTGTTGCGTGAAATTTTCCAGGTCTTCGTAACTTCTCGGTTTAGTCCTGAAACCGTTCCAAAATATGTTTTGGGCTTCGTAGACCCAAATAAGGGACGTTATGCATATGTCTGAACAGATTTGAATTAAATGAAATTTTAGGGCCGATTTTCGTTTGTGTGCATGTTTAAGTCCAGTAATGCCTCGTATCCAGTCCCAGCATTAGACACGGGTAAGGGGTGTTACATTTGGTGGTATCAGAGCCATGGTTTAGTCAGTTCTCGGACTAACCTAGCATGTGTAAGAGTCTAGCTATACATGCCACAGATCCGTGATAGTATGAGCACCGTCTTGTTTAGACAGAGGTACTCTCCAACCGAGCTGCACTGACCATGTTCAATGTGATGCGAAGGTGTTTAAATAAAATTACGATTATGATGAGTCTCGATTCAGAAAAGTATGAATAAAAGTTTATGATATATATATATGTGATAACACGTGAGATGAAAGTTCATGTTGTGATAAATATCCATACTTGCTTGATGCTCATATGATGTAGTGCACTTGGCTTACTTGATAAGCTGAACGGGATAAAGAGAAATTCGTAGAGGTTTGAGTAAAGGTTCCTAATATCATGATATGAATCAGAATGTCATTGCCTTTATTAAACGTTGAACGTTGAATGTTGATGAATGTCAATGATATTTTTTATAAGATAAATGATTATAATGAAATGAATTTATCTATGTTAAATTGTTTGGATTGAATTATATGATTGTAATGATATATATATGATGATGCACGAAATGAAAGTTGCAATTGTGATGCAAATATCTATGTTTGTTTAGCCCTTATATGATGTCATGAGTATGATTTGTTTGAGTAAATGAATCGATAAGTCAAGCTATCCAGAAAACATAGGATGCATGGATAAGTATACTTGTCTAAATGGGATAACTAGAAAATTTGTGTAAACCAACATGAATGATGCATTGCCTGAATAAATGATATGATTTTGATGATGTTGTTATAATGATGGAAATTGTGTCATATGTATATGTGTAAACCAGTAACTCCTTCCCGTTACCGAAGTGGTGTTTATAATGGAATTTTATTAAATTTGTACTGAGTAAGTTTCCGGTTGAGAAACCAAAGACTTCAATGCTAGAATAATTATAAGTATGATTAGAGATTAAAGAATGAGTTGATAAGTAAAGTCAAAGCTAGAAAAGTATCAGATTGACATAAGGATTATTGGAGTTATGCACTGTTCCAGTTAGAGAAGAAATTTATTTTGATAAATCGAATTACTAAGGTACAAGGTCGAGAAAAGTGCAAATCAAAATTTATTTAGAACTGGTCTTCTTTAGTGAAAGGTAATATGAAATTTGTGATGGCAGAAATAGTTAGGGAAATGATATCTGAAATGTGTAATATCTGAGTGTGGCAGTTACGGCTAGATAGGTTTTAACAGTTTCTTCTAAGATGTTCTATGTGTTTATCCGTTCCCAGAAATATTTCTATGGTTGTTGACCTTTTGAATAAATTCTTGTTATATGAGGGATGTTTTCTAATCCTGATGTTAGACTAAAGCATTGGTAGCCTGACTGGTTTATAATTTGTATTGCTCTATTCCTTCGGGCATTCTATTATATTCTGCCTTATAAAAGTTGATGAGAGAATATGTATGATACTATGATTCTGTTTCTTCTACTTGATGCTCCATTTGATATATATATATATATATATATTTATATGGGAAGATACATTATTCTTGTTACATTTGATTCCAGTGAGATTAAATGATGTTTTCTTCTGGATTTCTTTTCTCTGAAGAATTATCGAGATCTTCCATATTTTCTTATGAGTTTGATTTTTGATTTTCTGGTATAGTATCGTATCTTGGGTTTCTTTATTCTGGATTTCTTTATTTTGGTTTCGCTATCTTGGATTTCTTTATTCGATTTTCTTGTTATCTTTATTCTGTAATTTGTCAATTATGACTCATGTTCGAAGTGCGTTCTTCAGCTTGTGATAATCATGTCAAGTATGACTATACTTCTGATTTGATTTGGGTAATGTGGTGATTTCAGTATTGGGATTTTTCTAATTTTCATGTAAGGTTTGACATCAGTAAAGGCATAGGTGATAAAAGCGCGAGTTTCAATCGGCATAGTAGATTACTTCTCTTGAGTAAGTCAATCATAGTTAATGTCTTTAATTGAGATATTTTGGTTACTTGGGCTAATGCAATTGAGACGGTTTTGATTAACGTAAGGAATGAATAGTAAAGGATGGCATGATGAATTGCTTTGTAACAAGACCACAAAAAGACCACTTTTCCGGTAAGATTTTCGGGGACGAAAATCCTTAAAGGGGGGAGAGTTGTAATATCTCGATTTTGGGCCTAGTCGGAATAGTGGTTTCGGGGCCACAAATCCGCTGAAGAAAATTTTATTTTTATTATATTTTATGGTCTACGATTTTACGAAATAATTTTGCGAAAACCTTGTTCGAAAATTTTGAATTTCGGGCACTCAATTTAGTCAAAAGGATTAAATTGTAAAAGTTACAAAATGTGTATTCTAGTTTACAAAGGTACTAAGTACTTGTGAGTAATTGGTTTTTAAATTAGGGGTCCTTAAATGGTAAATAGCCCATTTTGTAATTAATGGACAAAGATGGACATGGCATGGTATGTTTTTATTTATTTTTCATTAAGGGTATTTTAGTAAATTGGTAAATAAAGTTAAAATAATTAAGAAAAAGATGTCATCTTCTTCATTTTTCTCATGCCATAACCGTATATGGAGATGGAAGACATGGCTAGGGTTTTATATCATAATATAATCATATCAATACTCACTCATCATCATTTACACATCCCAATATATCACTACTTTGACATGTTTTATGAGCAAATAAACACACACACATATATATAACATGTCTAAAACTTAACCTTTAATCATATAATATACCATACTTAACAAACATTTTCAATCGAAATATAACCATCACATATTCAAACCATTTGCCTATCTTCATTTCATCAACTATTTGTCAAAACATGCCATATTTAGTACACATATACACAACCAAATATTTAGCCAAGTTAAGCCAAATCACATGGCTTAAACACATCAATACATATAGGCTTCAATAGCTAAAATAACTTATACATCTCATATCTTCAACTAGCCTATAAATACCATATTACCAACGTCAAAGAGTTCAAAAATACCAAATCAACTACTCAATAGTGTGATAAAATCTTCGATGACTTCTAACCCAAGCGAGCTTTCAAATCACTGTAAAATATAGAAAATAAACAGAGTAAGCTAATAAGCTTAGTAAGCTCGTACGACTAGTATGTACTATATACAATTTAACAATTAATTCAAAATTAGAGAAACATGAGGACATATAAATCAGCTCCACCAAAATCAGCGCGTAATACAACAATAACCTGGTAATTCCTGTATGTATTCATCAATTTTCACTTACATATCATATGAAATATTAAATATCACTTACTTGTCGAACGTGTCACGTATACCTAAACTGATTCATATCATCATGCCAATTCTCATACCATTATCTTCTCTGTTGAACCATGGAAATAACATCAAATATTTTGTATCTTGTACACTAATAGGCATATATGTGGTTAAACCACCTATATCTCGATTCACATATATAACATTTGATCTTATGTCATTATAACCTATATTACCATTTCAATACAATCCAACCAAATTTGCCAAATGCATAAGCATATAAAATCATCAAAAACCATGTAATTCACATAACATTATGGTAATTCATTTCTATCCTTATAAACTGTAATTCATTCATATAACCAATAGTTCATCCATATAAACAATAGTTCATCAGTAATAACAGTAATTCAACCGTATTAATAGTTATTCATCCATGTAAACACATATCTTATTCATATGTTCAGTAATTGTAATTATGCCTGCTGAACCTATTAGAATATCGAAGAATACTTGGGTGATACACTTTAAGTGTATTAATCAGTAATCCGTCAATTCATTATCATTTATGCTCTTTCGAGCCATGATCGGTAAGCTCTTTTTGAGCTGATGAACAGTAAGCTCTATTGAGCTGAACCGGTAAGCTCCAATGAGCTAAAAATAGTAAGCTCTTACGAGCTAATATATCGGTAAGCTCATACAAGCTGTGATGAGTCCGCAACAAATGCAGGAGCTTGACTAAAACGGTAACCCTAGTGACATGTCACTCGTATTCTACGATTTTCTAAAGTTCGAACGGGGCTCAGTATTATCCAACTTCATCATTTAAGCATTTAATGATTTATTTATCAAATCATATACATTCAATTAAATTAGATATATACATTTAAATACTCAATTTGCATACTCAATGCATATGATCATACCAAATCCATGTAACCTATATAATATTAGTGACATTTCACTTCTATTCATGTAAATAGTCATACAATCATATAACTTATACATATAAATTTTAAACAATTACATGTATTTAATAATTCGGTTCTAGCTATATGATCTTACCTTGAGTTGTTCAGATGGAATTTTCCGATTATTTGTCCATTTTCCCTTTTTCCCCGATCTAAGCTCAACCTCGGCTTATCTTGATCTAAGTAATATATCAAATTCAGCAAATTAACTTCCTTTCTATTCAATTTGAGACTTTATACACATTTTGGAAAAATTACGCTTTTGCCCCTAATGTTTTACATTTTTACAATTTAGTCTAAATCGCATAAAAATACAAATTCATACAATTCAATACTAGCCCAAGCTAGCTGAATTTTCCTTATATACATATCAACCCATTTTTCTCATTAATTCACACATTTACCTATGGATTTTACAAATTTCTCAATTAAATCTGTAATTGACATTTTTGTCAAAAGTCACTTTATAAAACTTGTTAATCTACCTTCAAACTTTAATAATCTATCATAAAACATCAAAACAACCAAGAATTCAACAATGGCCTCATTCAAAATCTATAACAGTTTCGAAAACGAAGATACAGGCTAGCTAGATTAAGTTGCAATGAGCTCAAAAACGTAGAAATCATTAAAAACTGAGTAAAAACCATACCTTGATTAAGCTTCCAAGTGACCGAATGTTTAAGTTTATTTAATGTCTTTCTCAAGCTTGATTTTCGGTGGAAGGAAGATGACAACAATTGAATTTTTATGTTTTATTTTATTTATAAAACATTATTTCATAATTAATATTATAACCTTGTTAATTATCCTTATAATTTTCATGATATAAGCCCATTTTTGTCCACTAATTCTATTAATGGTATATTTACCATGCAAGTACTCATTCTTTTCATTTCTATAGTCAATTGATTCATTCCACTTAGAGAACTCATATTTTACGCCTTACGCGATTTAGTCTTTTTTACCGAATTAAGCACTTAAACGGTAAAATTTCTTTACAAAATTTTCACACGAGTATTCTATCATTCTGTAAACCTTAATAAAATAATTATTTTGACTTTGAATTTGTGGTCCCGAAACCACTGTTTCGGTTTGACCCAAAAACGGGTTGTTACATACCATATGTATATTTAGTTAACACAACTCTAATTCATATCTCACATAACATTCAATGCATACTTCATTATAGTTAAATAAACACATTTTGACATGAAACATACTTATAAACAATTCTCTCTTATTTAATATACATAATACAATATGAACTCACCAATTTACTTTCATTCGATTCTTACATAGGTTTTGTACGTACCTGTATTACTTATTTCGACCGAACTTTAATTCTTATCTTGATTATGCCCGTTGAACCATTCAGAATTGTTAAGGATACTAAGCAATCATGTATAGCTCGTACAATGCCATATCCCAGTTATGGTCTTACACGTTATCACATATCGATGCCACTATCCTAGACAGGGTCTTACACGAAATTGATTAACGATGCCAATGTCCCAGACATGGTCTTACATGTAATCACAATACAATGCCAATGTCCCATACATGCTCTTACATGTAATCACATCTCGGTAACCTAATTTCATGACATTTGTATCCTATACTATTCCTAAGGTTCGTACGAGACTTTCGGATGTCGTAACTCTGTCGATTCTTGCTCGTAGTTACTCATTTAACATTCATAGCAGTTCAATATCAAATAAACGTATATAATTCAATTCAATTCAATAATAAATAAGCATTTATAACACAATTTAAATACGTTTATTAGCATACGAACTTACCTCGATTGTCAAAACGTCGAAATGGATTGACTAGTCCGAAACTTTATTTTTCGCTCGATATAGACTCGTACGACGGTAACTTGATCTAATCAACCAAATTAAGCTATTTCAATTCATATTCTCTTAATTTTAATCCAATTTCATATTTTGGTAAAATTACTATTTTACCCCTACACTTTTGATCTTTTTACAATTAGTCCCTAAACTCGTAAAATGCAAATTTAATCAATTTCATCATAGCCCAAGCTAGCTAAATTTCATACATGCTCATAAAAGCTCATATCTTTCATTTATTCACACTTTTACCATACAATTTATCATATTTCACAATTTAGTCCAAAATTAACATTTTTATCACAAACCACTTTATAAAATATGAAAATCTAACATCAACTATTCATATTTCACTATTAAAAATCAAAGAACACATAAGCTCATCAATGGAAACTATCAAAATCTTTAACGATTTTGAAATGGAAGACACAGGCTAGCTAGATTAAGCTACAAAGATCTCAAAAACGTAGAAATTATTAAAAATGGGACAAAAACCGTACCTAGATGAGCAATCAAAGTTTGGCCGAACTTAATGCACTCCCATAGTTGTTTTTATTTAGAAAATTTTGGCTGGTGCCTTAAGGAAGATGATGACTATTACTTTTATTTTAATTATTATAACATTATTAACCATTTTACTAGAATAACCTTTGTTTTAACATTAAAAGTTCACTAATTCAAGTCCATTACCGTCTAATCATGCTATTAGTAGGCTAATTTCAATTTAAGGACTTTTATTTTGAGATTCTATAGATATTGAACCTTTTTTACTAATAGAATTCAACTTTTACGCTTTACGCGATTTAGTCCTTTTTACCGAATTAAGCCTTTAAACGGTAAAATTTCTTTATGAAATTTATATTATGCTATAAAACATAATAAAATATTAAAATAAATATTTTTACTTAGAATTTTGGTCCCGAAACCACTATTTTGATTAACCTTAAAAACAGGCTATTACAACATTAAAGGTGAGAATTAATGTGCTTTACAATTGAATTGAATTCATAGTTGATTGAATTGGATTGATTTGGAATATGTTATGAATGTATTAAGTAATTGGAAATTTGAAATGAATATATGTGTAATTTTGATAATGTGCGAATATGAGAATTGAATATTGGTTGTATTTGAAAAGTGAAATGAAACCCTATTAACTGTATCGGGCTGAGTCAAATATAGGTGGCATTTCATAGGATAGGAAGAGTTCAAGGATTTTTTTGACTTCGAATCGATGAGGCATTGGTGCTAATTTACTTCGGTTTAACCGATTAGACACTAGGTGTCAATTTATATAGCACTGGGCGTAGTTATTACTTTAGATTTATCTGCTGAGGCACTGGGTGCCAAACTGCTGTGTTGGTTGGATCTGTGTATCCATCCGAGTCTGAGTCATGTTAATAGGGGTAATTAAATAATAAATTTCTATAATCGATATTGAATGGTATTGTATGTGAATTGGAAATGAGATAGCAAATTGAAACATGAAAAATGAGATATGTTGTGATTAAATGAAATACATGAGTTATGTACTCATGAATTGAATATGGAATGAATAATGCCATTGTATAAAAAAATGTGGTTTGATATGTGAAAAGCTATTTATATGGCAAGTGATGTGGATTGGGACATTTGTTAAACAAATTAAATATGATAGCATGTGTAAATTGAGTATAGTATGAAACGATATGTTATTATGCATGAATTCGAAATGATGGTATATGGTAGTTGTGAGCTTAGATCATAATATGTTTGTATAATTCAAATTGTGCATTTTGTATCCTCATTTCTTTAGTTGTTCATATTATAGAAATATCACTGAGTTTTACTCGGTGTACGGTTTTGTTTTTCGTACGTAGGTTAGGTACTTCTATTTTGATCACTGACTTAGTATCAAACAACAATCTTGATCTCAAATGTGGTGATGTTTATCTTTTGTAATGGCATGTACCTAGGATGTGTTTGGTTTTTAATGAATTTGGTATATGGTTTGCAATTAAGTTTAAGTATAATGTTGGTTTGGTATATATATGTAAACATGTGTTTGTGTTTGAAGCCATAATGTGGTATGTTGAATTGAACCAAGATTTGTTATGTATTTGTGAATTTAAGTTGATGTTTTAGGTAGATATGAGCTAGGACAAATTGATTGATTTTGGCATGTTTAAAACTTTGATTTGAATTATGTATTGATGATATGTTTTGATGATATAAATATGGTACCAATGAGGGTACATTGGTTAGGCATTTAGGATGATTATTTAGACATGCTTTGAGTGTGTTTAATCATGTTTTGAATAGGTTAAACAAATGGTTTTTGAGTTTCTTAATGCCCAAGAAAGTAGAAAATGGTAAACTTGTTGTTTAAGGCACATTTTAGGTCCACACGGCCAGAAACACGGGTGTATGACTTGGCCGTGTGAGACACACGGCTAGCACACGGGCGTGCGAGGCCATTTTGAGAGTTACACGGCCTAGCACACAGGTGTGTGGTTTGGCCATGTGACCCAAGTCAGAGAGTTACATAGGTTGGGACACGGCTATGTGTCCCTACTTCAAATTTCCACACGGTCTGAAACACGGGCATGTGCCTCAGCTGCATGACCCCTGCAATTAAATTTTTCTAACTTTTTCCTAAATTTTTCAAATGTTCCTAAATTAGTCCCAAATCATTTCTAAAGGGATTTTTAGGCCTCGAATGCTTGAATAAGGGATGTCATGCATGTCCATGATGAATTATATTATGATTGTTGAATTGTTTTGAAATGAATGATTTAGATTACATTTATTCGGTAATGCTTCAAAACCCTATTCTGGCGACAGATACGGGTTAGGGGTGTTACACCTTTGTAGTCCCTATACAGAAGTACAAATATTAGAACCATAACCGATATCTAATACCCAAGAAGTAAATGTTGATAAATTAATATCAATAAAGTTGATGTTCCGCTTTCCTTTTCCTTCTTTACCTCTTCATGACAGGTAGGGTAGTTCCACTTCCAGTGTCTAGTCTTGCCACAATGGAAACATTTTCCTTCCTTAACAACTCCTCCTCTAGGTTTCATTACAGTCTTTCCCTTGTTGGGTTTGGTCTTGCCATTGTCCTTAGGCTTTACCTTAGCATTAAGCATTCATTTTCCCTTGTCTCTTCTGGACAATTAGAATAGGCTTAGGTCCAACCCTTTTCATGTTACTTTTAGCAGTTTGCAACATGCTAAGTAACTGTGAAAAGTCTTATTAATTTCATTCATGTTAAAATTAAGGACAAATTTTCTAACAGTGGCCAACTCCACACATAGAGGGAATCCTAGTTTTTCAAGGCTTTCAATATAACCTATCATTTTGAGAACGTGAGGTCCCATAAGAGTTCCCTCCACTATTTTGCATCGGAACAGAGGTTTAGAGCTCTTGTACCTCTCTTGATGTGCTTTCCTCTATATAATTTCTTAAGGTGCTAGATCATATCATAGGCAACCATATCCTTATGTTGCTTTTGAAGCTAAAGAATCATGGTGGAAAGATTAGGCATTTTATGTCTAATATGTCATCAAGATGGTTCTTATAAGTATCCTTGTCAGCTCTAGAGGCACTAGCAGCTAGTTCATTAGGAATGGGTTCTTTAGTGACATATAATTTCTGTTCTTATTTAAGGACAATCCTCAAGTTACGAAACTAGTCAAGGAAGTTCAAGCCATTGAACTTGTCCTTCTCAAGGACAGAACGCACTGATAAAGAGTTTGTGTTGTTTGCCATAATAAATCTACAATAATAAAACATGCTTATGATTAAATTTACCAAGTTTATTTTAAAAACTAAAAGGACATTATCAAATGATGCTCACACTATTTTATTCAAAATTAATAACCCTCGTATATTAATTTCAGAAAATCCTTTCTCTAAAGTTTTTTTTCTAATGGACAAAGATCCATATTTCACCTTGTCTTGAGTTAACTTTAGGTACTCTTAAGATTATTGTTATTTAGGTAAGCAACACTTGCTAATTACATCCTATGTAATTATTTATCTGGTGAACAATTCTTGTTCCAATCGTCTCATAATCATCCAAATCTCTTGCCTCTAGGTTTCTAATCTTATTAGAGTAACTTAGTTAAGTTATTAACCAATATTATAACAGATGAATATCACTCACTTATTCTTCATGTTTGACCAAGATAGATATAAATACTTCACTTTAGTAGAACCCACGTTGCACCAATCGAGGCTTTAACGAGGGAAAATATTGAAAGGTAATCTTAAGTTAATATTTTATTGAGGGTTTTAAATAAAATTCATCTCACCATTAATGTTCAACTTTAATCCATTTTATTGATTTATTAAAGCTATTTGTATCACTAACATGAAATGTAACACCCTGAATTTGGGCCTAGAAGTTTTGGGCCTTGAGCATGGGAGCGGTTGAAGGCAGCTTATAATATTCTGTTGTGCATGAAAATTTCGTTAATGAAGGCTTGTTTTAGTGGTTAAGTGTATTGAGAAGTGTTGGAGAAGTCCTGGGTTCAAACCTGGACTCTAACAAAAATTTTGGTTTAAGGTGAATCAACCCTGGGTGTAGTAGGTAGGCCTCAAGAATATTGTTGGAGAAATTGTGACACAAAAAGCCTTGTGGCTTAGTGGCAAGTAGCGTGTGGAGCATCTGAGGGGAGGCATGGGTTCGAATCCCATGGCAAGCAAAGAGCATTTATTTTGTTAATAGGGGGCGACAAGAGTTGGTGTTGAATTTAAACTCTGATGATGGAGGGATCCCACATCGGGAAGCTAACATAAGAGTGGATGCGAAGCTGGCTTTAAATATAGAGAACCATGAGGAGAGTAAATGTACCTTTCTTGGCTGATCCCTTTCGCTTTATGGCGTGCTCGTTTGGGTTGGACATCGGCTAAGAGTGCTCGAGCGTGGATTAACTCCATCTCCAATCGGTGTGTATTTTCTCGCTACTCTAGTGTAGGATGGCTACTTGGGCGCGATGGTAGAAAGGGGTCATGTGGGCCCAATGGGCCTCTGAGCCCAATTGGATAAGTTGTTTGATTGTGTAGTAAATATTGGACTAGGCTAGGTGAATCTCATATCGTGGCTAGATTTGGGCTAAAAGGGCCACACGAGCGTGTGGGCCCATTTAATGAGAAGGGCTTTAGGCCCATTCGTATTGTTATCCCTGTTTAGAATACTTTAGTTTACCAAATTACTGAAATATCCTCAGTTGTAAAATTACCAAAGTACCCTCGGTTTATAAAATTACCCAAATGTCCTCGATTTGTAAAATTATCGAAATACCCTCAGTTTGCAAAATTATTGAAATACCCTCAACATGTAAAATTATTAAAGTACCCTCGATTTACAAAATTACCATTTTACCCTCGATTTATAGAATTACTGTTTTACCCTCGATTTACAAAATTACTATTTCACCCTCGATTTACAGAGTTACTATTTTACCCTTGAATTACAAAATTACTATTTTACCCTCGATTTACAGAATTACCGTTTTACCCTCGATTTATAGAATTACCATTTTACCCTCGATTTAGAGAATTACCATTTTTCCCTCGATTTAGAAAATTACTAAAATACCCCTTGTTTGTAAAATTACTAAAATACCCCCTGATTTGTAAAATTACTGAAATACCCTCGACTGGTAAAAATTACCAAAGTACCCTCGATTTATAGAATTACTATTTTACCCTCAATTTACAGAATTACTATTTTACCCTTGATTTACAAAATTATCGTTTTACCCTCGATTGTGAAATTACTGAAATACCCCCATAGGGTAGAATTACCAAAACACCCCTAGTTTGTAAAATTGCCAAAATACCCTTGTAGGGTAGAATTACTAAAATACCCTAGTAAGGTAGAATTACCGAATACCCCGTAGGGTAGAATTACCGAAATACCCCTGTAGGGTAGAATTACTGAAATACCCCTGTAGGGTAGAATTACCGAAATACCCCTGTAAGGTAAAATTACCGAAATACCCCTGTAGGGTAGAATTACTGAAATACCCCTGTAGGGTAGAATTATCGAAATACCCCTGTAGGGTAGAATTATCGCAATACCCCTATAGGGTAGAATTACCGAAATACCCCTGTAGGGTAGAATTACTAAAATACCCCTGTAGGGTGGAATTACCGAGATACCTTGTGGGGTAAAATTACCATTTTGCCCCTAAGGTGTGAAATGATTTGCTTTTGCCCTTGTGGGCAAGTGGTGACTTGAATGTGTGTGGTTGTGGATTTGATTGTGAATATATGTTGGTGATATGAATGATTTGACTGTGATTGTTTGATTCAAATATGGACATGATATTCTAATTCTGTATGTTGTATGCGATGACATGTATATCTGTTGCATGGGATATGGGTTATATTGATGGAGGAAGCGTTCTGGCAGCCTCGCTGCAATCTGGTGGCTTCGCCACATATATTTGTTCTGGTGACTTCGTCACAATATCCGGCACCTCATTTGCAATCCGGTGGCCGCCACATATATCTGATTCCGTGACTTCGTCACAATATCTGGCAGCCTCGCTGCAATTTCTGTGGTGTGTAGCGGTTGGGTGGGTCGAGTAGTCTCCCCACATGGTGTAAGGTTGGTACGGGGGTGTATACGGCTGGATTGGGTTGGGATTGCATTCACATTCTGATTTTGATTCTATTACGACATCGATTCGATTACATTACCTAATTCGATTACGGTTCGATTACGATTACATTACGACATCGATTCGATTGCTACCTAATTCGATTACGGTTACGATTTTGATTACGTCACCGATTTCGATTCGATTCGATTCGATTCGATTTCGATTCTAGTTATGATAATGTTTCTTATTCTGTAATGGGTTAAAGCCCATCTGATACTGTCTGTTATAGTGGGCTAAGGCCCAATTGATCTTGAATCGTAAGTAAGGTGGGGCGGACTTTTAATTCTTTTATATGACCGACTGTTCCTGTTTATAGTAGGGATTTCAAACTGAGTTTTCGTAAACTCACCCCGTTTATTAACCTTTTAGGTAATTTCCAGCCTTAGACAGATCGGAGCTGCGAGGGGCTCGGAGGAAGCCACACACACTATTTATGTTACAATTTTGATTATTACTTTTAAATGTTTTATGTGGGTTGTAGTAAAGTCGTTGCAATTTTTTGGATTTCAAATTTGGAATTTTATTTATTGTTCTTATAATTGCTAGTATTAGAACACGGTTTTCCAAAGCAACTCATCGTTGTTCAAAACATCACGTAACCGCAATTGTTTTTAAATTAAGCTTCCAGAATCGCCGTGATTTTTTACAAAGTTGTTAAGAATGTTATTCATTGAGGTTTTCTAACAAGGTTTAAAAGGATACAAGTTTTAATTATTAAGAAGGGTTTTTAATGGAAACATGGTTTCCGAAAAACACTTCAATGTGACACGCTAGATTCGAGCCAAACTTCTAGGCCGAGTTTGGGGTGTTACATGAAAAATATAAAGAAATAAATAAATGAAATAGTTATAGCCCATTAAACTAAGGTGGTCCCTCCTAAGCCAATGGGAGAATCGAAAGGAATCTTAAGGGTGTAAGTCGCTTCACAAGCTTCTTTCTCACTTAAGGTAGCCTAACCTTCATCTCCTTAAATCGTAGCAGCTTGTACAATTTACAATTATTGAAACTCATTTTACATACGAGGGAATTGGATAAGAAAAAAAAAACAAGGGAAAAATAGAAAGGCATGACACGTAGGCTGCATTTATAAAATTTTATCCCAGCGAAATGTCAGAAACTGCACTCAAATCTCTATAAAAAAAGCATCACTGATTGTAAATTTTTATCAAAAAAAGAATATTTTCAAAATTAGAATATTTTTCTAACCTTTGATTTATGAGTGTTCTTATTGGAAAAACTTTTGTTCCTAATTTTCAATTGTTACTAACAGGTTAACAATTAACTTCGAATAGCGAAGACACCATCACCCCAAGACATATTTATTAACACTTAGAAAATAATATATTAGATCCAATAGGAATTAAAATCAATGATTAATAGTTAATCAGTGACTAAGAGGAATAGGTTATCACATATGTGAAACAGATTACATACACAGTTTATTAAACAGATTACATATATCAAATATACATAAAATAGATTGAGTAACTCAAATCATACAACATAATCTCATACAATCACATCAACCAGTAAATTTAATCTCGAAGCTATATCGTACAATTGGCTCTGATACCACTATCGGATCACCGGTACACATCGTAGTACAACGGAAAAAATATCCAATGATCATTAGCCATGGATCCAGTACTAGGAACGAATCGAGATGAAAAAAAGGATTGAAAATATACCTTTTCGAAACTAAAAAAAGTGACAAAATAACATTGTTGATAAGATTCCTATGAACGATGTCGATCCCAAGCCGCAATAACAATGTCTGACCTCTACATAATCCATGCAGTCAAAGAACAAAAGACAAAACTCTCTTGAAATTTTTTAAAGAGAATTTTCAAACACGATTGCTAGACCTTTTGATTTGTTTTTCTTGGTAACCCTAACGTAATTAGGGATTCGTATTCCTTTTATTTTTCTTTGATATCACATATAAAAAAAATATGATTATTCCTTTATTTTTAGAGAAACAAATGGAAAACCAGGAAAAGAAATTATATTCTTTCCAAAAGAATATCATTTCCATGTCCTTTATTTTTGACCGAAATTATTATAATTGTTCATATTAATAATTTCGTAAACTATATACAATTAATATTTTATATTAATCAAATTCATATATTAATTTTCTCTATGTTCAATATATTGTGTACATATAATGTGTTCAATATTTAACTATCAAATTAAATTAATTGAATAATTAATTTAATTCATGTAACAGTTAATTACAATACCAATTGTATTTGGATTCTGTTCGCTTGAACTATAGGATGTGACCTTGTAGGCTCTTGTAACATTAGTAGTAATACTAGAATGTTTCTAATATTATAAACAATAAGTGGCGTCTAGCAATGCGTCATTGCTACTTAAGTTAAAAGAAGTCGTAATTAGACATAACATTTCTGTGATAATTTTTTTTCATGTATTATATCCTTTTATCCTTAATATCTAGATTGGACACAAGTCATGAAATAGTCACACTTGTATAGTCCAATATCATATTTCTTAATATTCTGGGTAGACTATAATAAACGAACAAGTATGATATCTCTTATCAACTTATTCGAGAATGGTCATGCATTTCTAGTCTTACTCTATCAAGAAGCCTAAGATATTGCTTCCATTATGTAGGAAGGAAAAATCCTATCTTGATCAATCATAACCCACTACATAGATTGCAACATACCCAACATTAATCTTTATAGTATAACTTGTTATGGTAGATGTTTGACTGTGTCAAAATATACGACTCACGATGTTGGGACAATGATGATCTCAAGTCTGAGGATCATATACATAGTTATCACTATGAGTAATGTTGTGACTATTACATAATAATCAAATAACCATACTCATAGCGGATCAATCTAGTATATTTGCAACATACCCAACATTAATCTTTATAGTATAACTTGTTATGGTAGATGTTTGACTGTGTCAATATACGACTCACGATGTTGGGACAATGATGATCTCAAGTCTGAGGATCATATACATAGTTATCACTATGAGTAATGTTGTGACTATTACATAATAATCAAATAACCATACTCATAGCGGATCAATCTAGTATATTTTTCTCAAACACAAACTCATGTATCGATTTTAACATCCCTATGTTAATGACAACACTTTGTTATCAATTAACTACACATTAGTCTCAGTGCATTATCATTGTCCAAGCCCACAATAATACTTGACTAAGAAAATTTTAAGAATAATCATATTATTCTCAGGACTTTATTATTAACCAGATTTTTATACAAGCATAAAAAAATAAAAAAATAGAAATGGCAATGACTTATGTTAACAAACAAGCTAAAATGAATATGTGATCACAATTAAATCTTGATTAGTTTTTGGACAGTCGTAACATCACAAGGTAAGTTGCGTAATGGGGGTTCTCCAGCCTGCTTGCCGATTTAGTGTCACTAGTTGAGTCATGAACTAAGATTCACCAGTCAAAGCCAGAGTTAAACTCCTATTAGGAAAGAAAGATATGGTGTATCTATAAACTCCTATTAGGAAAGAAAGATATGGTGTATCTAGGAACATTTTTCATTCAAGTAACACATTTCCTAAGTCAAGTAAGGTATCCTCAGATTTCTAGGACATTTAGTTCATATAAATACGACGCTTATTGCAAGAGAATTCTCTCATCGAATATTCTGTCATCAAGTCTTTGTTCTGAATCAAGTTTATGGTGACTAGTTAATGCCTCTATCCTATTTGATTTGATTGTCTTAAAAGCTAGGTTCGCTTGCATGTTTGAATTATGTAAATTCTATCTGCGTAGTAATCTGGGTGTTTGTTTATATTGCGAACTAGCCGGACCATCTACCAGCAAGGATGAAGGCAAATCCAAGCTTCTTTAAATTATCAGCTTTTTTGATGAGTGGTTAAGAATTTCCATAAGTGTGTTAACTAATATGTTTTTTAGCATGAATATTTATGGTTCGTATCTTGTGTGCGAACTGTTATGATTTTCAAGAACTTTGTTTTTAAAACTAAGTTCCAAAATTAAGTTTTCTTCAAACCTCTATTTTCAAGTTGTGAAACTCAGTTTCCAAGTTATGTTTTTAAGCTATGATTTTAAATATATGTTTTATGTGAGCTGCTAAGCAAGCCTATGTTTTAAGATATGTTTTTAAAAGTACAATTTTAGAAACTATGTGAGCACGTTTCATGCTATATAAGTTCCATTTTCAAATAAGCACAAACTAAGTTTTTTAAGTTTGATGTTTAGTAAATACATGAGAAACTACTTTACAAACTTATATGTTTTTTTTCTGACAAGCAGGCAAAAATGGCAATCTAGGTCTCTCATCTTTACAACGAACCCAGCTCGCAACTTTATTTTCAAACTAAGTCTTTTTTCTGTTTTAAACTCTGGATTTTAAGCATACTTTGTCGATTCCTTATTATTCACTAAGTTAGGAATGAACTCATCCACAATTCTCTTACTTCGCAGGTAAGTAGGTCGTGAATGGTAGTGGCGAGGTAGATGACTTGGCGAGGCTCATCCCTGAATAGATACTGGTGAACCAAGGCATTAGGCTGTAGTATCCCTAAATCGGGTCTAGTAGTTTCGGGTATATTTTTGGGTTCCGAGTGTCAAACTAGGAATTTATAGGGTTTCTAGTAATTTTTAATTTAATTTAGGAGGGTAATTTCATCTAAAATAGATTAAACAATAATCCAAAAATTTTAAAAATATTTTCAAAAATCATTTTAAAGATTTTAAATAATTAATAGTGAAAATAATCAATTTGGGTTGAAAAGAATTTTAAAATAATTTTTATTTGGGATAATTTGAGTAAAATTTAAATATTAATTAAATAAGATTTAATTGTAAAACAAGGGAAATTTTAGAGTATTTATAAGGCAAATAAACCTTAAAAATCAGAATTTTGGAGGGAAAGGATTAAATGGTAAAGTAAGGGAAATGTGGGAGTAGCAATTTGGCAAATTTCCCAATTTTTAAATTTCTGGTGGGTGGTTTCAGTTTTAAAACTAACGTATCTAGCCCACTTTTCACACATTTTACATTAGATTAGAGAGCTTTAAAATTCATTTTCTTTGCATGATTTTAAAGATCTGTCATCAAAGAATAGATCCAACCAATTTACTTCTCAAAATGCTCTCTCAATTCACCCAAAATTATTCTAAAATGTAGCCAAAAATATTTTGAAATTTCTCAAGTTTCTTGAATCAAGATTTTCAATCAATGAATTTAAAGTGAATCAAAGCTCTGAATCTTAAAGAGGACTGAGATAACCAGAATTGAGGCTTGGATTTGCTTGGTTGATCACTTGTTTGTGGTAGAATAATTTGGGTGGTGAGTGTTTTTAAGGGTGATTTGGTAAATTGACCCTCATTTATGTTTAATTAGTAGCTTAATTGATGATTTCAATTGATTAATTATGGTTGAATGGTTGATTTTTGCAAGATTGGTATTATATGTACAAGAGTTGAATTTTTATTGAATAATGGTAAGTAAGCATTTAGGTGGTTTTGTGCAATTTAATTAGGCTAATTATATTGATGATTAAAGCATGTTTACTAGAGTTTTTTTATCAGGATATATTGGTGTTACAATTCGTAATTGAATATTGGAAAACGGAAAATGAAATGCTTGATTTAATTGGATATTAAATGGCTATGTTACATGTTACACATAAGCATTTTGTCACATTAAATTGAGCATAATAATGACTGATTTATATGCTACGTTTGACTGAATATATTGATAACATGTATGGTGGATCCACTGGATATAGTTGGCATACCATAGGATTTGTGAGTACTCACCTTTATTTGTGACATTATGAGTATATGGCTCTAGGTAGACTGATTTGTTTAGAGTAGATAAGGAAGTGTTAAGCATGATCTCTACTCATTGGGTTATTTGAGGTGCTATAAGGGAGCATGTGGTTCAGCTCGCTCAACTCGGTGGATTGTATTTGATTTTTGTGGGAGTTCAGAGATCTGTTTATCTGATGTAAGATTGTTCGATTAAGCCATGAGAAGTGTATGCCAATATATTTATGTGTGATTATTGTTATATCATTCGATGTTTGTAAGCCATGAATAATTGATTCTTAATATTATTAAAGCATATGGAAATTAAATTGACATGTTTCATTATTATGGCTGATAATTTGTAATTGAATGGATGTGATTTAAGCATGATTTGGATGTTGATTTACTAGTCGTTTTTATTTGGATGTTGATTTACTAGTCGTTTTTATTAACATTCACTGAGCTTTTTAAAGCTCACACCCTTACAATTCGTGCAGTTAATCATCGGGCTTGAAGAGCTGAGGAGCCTAGCAAGAGAGTTCCAAGAGATTTAGGCTTGATAGAAACTTTATTACACGTTTTAGAGACTTTAATCAGTGTGGAACTCCAGGGAATTAGTTCAATTTTGGTTGTAATTAGACTTTGGACATTGGACATTTTATTTTGGTTGGTTTTATAATAATTTTGAGGCATGTTTGAGTTCAAGTATTGAATGATTTACAGTGTATTGTTGCTTGATAACACGGTGTGTGGGGCATGAAATTTATACTAACGATTGTCTAAATGAAGCTTCCATAGATTAGTTCACTAGTGACTAAGGTACACCACTTGTTTGATTTATTCGATGTTTGTTATGCATGAAATTGATGCCTAATTCTATATAATTGAGGCTTAATTGATGTTAATAAATTCAATTGAAGGTGTATGTATATGTATGTTAATTAATCGTAGTTAAATCAGGTTTAATTGGCTATTAAAATATGCAAAATCGGGTTTTAAAATGAGTTTTTTCACAAAAATAGGTGCAGTGGTTTTCACACGAGTGTGTGCCTGTCCATATAGGCATGTGAGGGGTGCACACGGGCGTGTGGAGACTGGAGCTATCATACACAGGCATGTGGGATTTTCGCACGAGCATGTACAATCGACTTAAAATTTTTTCACGATACGAACACAGTCGTTTAATGACACACGGTTTGGGGGACACATTCGTGTGGGTTTTGAGGGGGTTTGAATTTTTGTCTTTTTAAATTGATTTTCTTATTTAACTTACAATTTAGTCTTGAAGATTGATTAGTCTAATTAAAGGCTTAGATGATAAGGAAACTTGGTAAAATTTTAGGATTAGTCTTGTAATGGGTAAAATTTGATAGAAACGCACTTAATTTATAATTCGAAATAAGTCCTAATTGTTTGTATTTGTTACAATTTAGTCCCTAATAGTAAAACTTGAATTAGACATAGTAAATGAATTGAAATTAAGCTAAAAATTTTAGGTTTGCATAGTTTGATTAAAAGAAAGTTGGTAACCACTTAGATCTAAAGTGAGGTTAGTTTTACCATAGGTGGTAAAATGACGAAAATGCCTTTATGTTAAATTACCTAAATTGGCTCATGCTCTTATGTTAAATTACCTAATAGTACTTATGTTATATTTGATGTTTGTGAACCCTTAAGTCTTTTTTCTATTGACAGGCGAACCATTCCTTTATTTTTTTGTAAGCTTGCATGTTTTATATAACATACATAAATTTATTCCACTATTGTGTACTAAATTCTATAAAGTTAAATTTTTTTTTTTTTTGCAAACCACGTATTAGAATATCATCTTTTATTATGAATAAAGTTGATGATTATTCATGCATGAGTGCTACATGTATTTCCTTTTTTTCATAATACGCGAGTCAGATTTATTGATAAGTACTATTTTTTGCAACCTCAGAAATTACATGCGTACCCCTGATAGAGATAGTCTTTCTACTTAGCAAACCAAGGCAAAATGTGCAAACCCATGTATTTATGTGAACCCTATCAAAGTATGAAAACCCATGTATGCATGATTTCTTTATTTGCAAAGTCTGTTTGTTTATGAAACGATATTGTATATTGCGAACTTAAGTACTATGCAAACTATTGACATTGAGCAAACCTATACTGCTGTATGCAAGCTTATGTTTTTATGCGAACTCATACTTTGTGTGTTGTAAACTTATGTTATATTTGATGTTTATGAACCCTTAAGTCTTTCTTCTATTTGACAGGCGAACCTTTCCTTTATTTTTTTTGTAAGCTTGCATGTTTTATATAACATACATAAATTTATTCCACTATTGTGTAATAGATTAGCATATTACATGTTGCAAATAAGTGGTGTGTTGGAGGATAGGTTGGAAGTTAACAAAGAATCACTTCGATGGCCAATGTGGCACACCAGATTTAGGTCATACCTACTCGGTAGGGTTTGGGGTGTGACATATACCACCTATCGGACCATATAAATGATAATCTCTTCAGTAATTACTTTACTAGTAACAATGCGTCAAAACAATAGACTTATACTTACAAACAGACATGCACCTGTAGATCAACATTGTTCAAGCTTCAACAGTACAACAAACATCCCACAATAATTCAATTCCTCATCATCAGCAGAACATGAATTGAAACATACCACAACAACACAGTACTGATATACATAAAACAAACACTGAGGATTTGAGTTCAGAAACTCACCAGCAAAAATACTTGAAAGCTAATATCGACTACATCTGCTTAATTTTTCCCTTTTTGTTTTAGCCTCCTCTTTCTCAGATAGCTAAGCATAACAACCACTTCAGAATAAAAATAAAGGCATGCATATATAAGAAAACCATGATTCATTTGCATGCAGAGAAACTTTAAAGGTTAATAATGACCTTAATCATCACAGTACAAATTCAATGAAATAAAATGAAATCCTCAATTTTCTTCCCTTTTTCCTCAATCAAAGGATAGAGAAGAGTTAGAAAGATTACTCGTTTACTAAATTATCAATTTCATAAGCTAATACATCAGTTTCTGCCCATGCAGGCCGCTCTTACAAAACAAACCAGAAGAGAATATAGAAGAAAGAAAATGAATACAGAAATAAGAGAGTGCTCCCAAAAGAACGATGTTTATCTCCTATATAACCTTCCCGTACTTCAAACACCAAAGCCAATTCATCAGCATCAAAATTAATGTTCCTCATCATAATGTTTTCCACAAAGAAAACACCCAATTCTAAAGTAACGAGACTAATAGTTGAAATCTAACCAATTACTAAAGAAATTAGAAAGATTTGCGTAATTACACTAGGACCCTTATAAACAGAAAGTTTTATAATTAGATACCCATAATTATTGTTGTACTTATCCTTTAACATTCCTATTTATGACAATTCACCCACCCTTAAAGGAAATTTTGTCCTCAAAATTTCTTACATCCTAACAAGAGGAAAAGAAATGTTGACCTTTTCTTCCTCTTTCCAAATAGCCTCATTTCCTATGGAGTATACATATCCCATCTTTGATTGGTCTAAGAACTTGACATCATTTGCACATGGTAAGCTTGTTTAAAAGATCACTTTACCCCACTTATAATAAACAAAAATTTAATAACTGCACTAAAGTAGTGTACACTAACTAATAACCCGCAGGAGGTGCTTCAAAAAACCTTCACATCGAGGTACTTAGTTGATTAGTCTGCATGAAACACAATGTGGTTAGATCTGCATATAATCTTAGTAGATAGATTTATGGCTGCCATGTTGCGAGCGCATTTGGCGAATACTTGATTTGGGAACTCTACTTGGCGGATACTTGACTTGCAAAGTTTACTTGGTGGATACTTGACTTGCAAACTTTACTTGGTGGATACTTTCCCTCCTCCCATAACTGAAAATCAAAAGGTTTCAAAGTGACTCGTCTGAGATGCTAACACGTGTTAATCACGGATTGGACGCCTTGGACAGTTTCTTTTTAAATTTGAAAACCTAAAGCTTCCAAAGGGTGTTTTGGTTTCTAATCGTATTTCGGGAAGTGAAATCATTACTTACACAATCAGTTAATTTTTACTCCAAAATTTTTTGCCTTTTGCATACCTTCTGAAATCCCTAGTCTCTTCTTTCGTCTTTTTCTACTTCTTTCAATTCCTTTTTGTTGGAGTATTTCTTCTACTTTTCCTTCTGAAATTAAATCAATTCCAAAGGTAAACCTTTATTTTTCATTTTCCTTTCTTTAAATACGACTGCCAAAATGCCTAAGGTTAGAATAGGTTTCAGAGGTAGGGCAAAGGGTCATGATGGTCAGAGTAATCAAGGTCGTGGAAGTAGTTTGACCACTGAGGGTGGTGAGGAGCCCCAAAATCATAAAGTTAGCACGTCGGTGGAAGTGCCTTCCTACCATTGCTTGACAACTAGGGGTGAGTATTCGGTCGAGTCGAGTTGAATCGAATCAAAAAATTTTGAGTTAGTCTAGTTGACGAATCCTATTTTAGCAACCGAACTCAATTTGAATTTTTTTTAATCCCATCGAATCGAGTAAAAAAATTTCAAGTTGAGTTAATGAATCCTATTATTTATACTCAATGTTTCATTTACATGAACCAATTATTTAACTAGTAAATGAAGTATAAAATTTTTTAACTACATACATAATATAGTGGTTTTACCCTTTAACTTAAAGAGTAAACATTTATCAAAACAACGTAGTTTTAACTTTTAACTTAATGGTTTTGACTTTTAACTTTAGAAAAGGTAAACATTTATCAAAATGGCATAGTTTTGCCTTTTCTTATTCATATTTTTGGATAAATTGAATTTTGTAATTCATATTCGAGTTGAACCGAAAAACTTAATTTTTTGTTCGAGTTTATCCAAATAACTTGATTAACTCAAATAACTCAAACTATTTAATTCAAAAATTGAAAATTTTATCGCGTTTTTCGAATCGAATCAGATTTCGCTCACCCCTACTAACAATTGAGGAAGAAATGGTACGACACTTAGCAATTCAGGGAATCCGGTTGTCCAACTTTGCTTATGATTTTAAAATTTTCCAATGGGAGAGAGGATTTAGTGACAACAATGGAAGGTTCATTCCACCTCTTTATCTATTGGAAGTTGGGTTTCACCTCCTATTACATCCCTTCTTTTGTACTTTTTTGAATGAATATAGGATCGCATTGGGGCAACTTGTTGGCCTATCTTGGTGGACGTTAGTGGCTTATTTCATAAATTGTAGTATCCGGAAGGAGCCACCCTTACTCGGTGTCTTCCAACAATATATCAGTTGAAGGGCTACACATGAAAGGCCTCAGTCAGGATGGTGTAATTTAGTGCTCGAAAGGGTCATGAACCCATAATTTGAAATTGGGCATTTCCATTTTAACTGTAACAAATATATTCTGGTGAGGAGTAAACTAGAGGATGGCTTTGACTTCCCAATCAAATGGTCTATTCCCAAGGAAACTACATGTATCCAATGACAAGTTCTTGATTCTAATATTGCTACTGAGAAATATAATCAGCTGAAGATGCCCATACACTAGTATTGGCGAATGACTGCCAGAAACATCATCCGTTATTTCTTAGGTGAAATGTATCGTCCCTAACCCGGCCTAGAAATTATAGCTGAATTCTGAAGGCTACATTATAAACACATTTTAAAAACATTGGTTTATCTGTTCAAAATAAGTAAAATCGAATGTTAATCTTAATTTCTCAAAAACATGATAATTTTAGAAATTGATAGATTTAGTATTTCATATGTAAAAATTTAATCAGTATTCAAAACTAATTTGCATTTTACTAAAAACTTGTTTTTCAGTATTGCAGTGAAAAAGTGTGATGTTCACAGATTTTTAAAAAAAATCGAGTTTTTTGCATAAACACTTAAAATATCAATTTGAACAGTTTTAACACCTTCTATCTGATCTGGATATCGAATGTTACAACATACAAACACTTAGTATAAATTTTAAATTATATGTGTATAATACTTTTTCAACATAATCTTTCATTATTTCAATAAATGTTATCTGAACAAAAAACATAAAGAAGCATTCAAGAATATAACAGAATCTTAAAAATAATATAAGACATTACAACACAAAAGTTTGTTAAAGATAGACTCTTCTTGGCATAGAGAACTATACAACCAACTCCTAAGATGTCCTCTATATGCATAAAAACCAAACTCACCATTTCCCTGGCACATTCTTTGCTTGGCCCCTCCTAGTGAACTCAATCTTACAACAAACATGTGACAAGAACAAACATTTGTAAGTTCTCATAAAATTAGTGAGTTTCAATATAGAATACCTTGGAGCTTTTCTAGTTGAATTCCTCATCTTGAAGATTTTGGATTTCATCTTTGACCTTGGTGGATACTTCCTAATCGGTGTATACATTTCCATCATCTTCCTTACTTGACCAATTTATTCATGAATCATTCTATAGACTGATTCCAAATTTTGTTAAGAAATATAGATCTCATTACCTTCTCAACATGTGTACCTCTCCAAAAGAATTTCCATACAGAACTTACCATTAACAAAATCCCCTTTAGGCAGCCATATAATACCTTCCCCCCAGGATGGGTTCTTACAAACCCTTCTCTTGGTGAATAGTAAAACTAATGGATCTCTTAAGTTAAACTCCATACTGATATTAATTCTGGCGAATTCTCATACTGATTCTGGTAGTTATTAGATTACCAATTAGATCATATATTGAATCAACCCTAAATCATAACTTATACTGATAATGAAATATTCCAAATCATCTAGAAGAATCCCAGATGACTACGTTACATAACACGAGAACACCCAATCTTAACAAATGATTTAGATTCTAGATGGCCTCTGAATGAGATGTGGAAACCATTCAGCTTTGGTGGTTACCAGATTGCTTAGATTACTTCCTTAAATAATGTAGACAAACTCAGGTCCAGTAAACACTTAAACTTTCATAGTTACAAGTACATTAATTTCCTGTACTGGCGGATTACTATGGCAGATACACCCTTCAGATAATACCGCTGGAGACTCTTTCAGAAGTTTTACTTAAATCATATCTAAATTTTGCAATAAGACTAACCAAGCAAATATATCATTAAACTTACCAGTTCTTTATCATCACATTAGTTAGCAGATAAATCTTAAAGTTTACCCACATCACGACACTGAAGTGTTCGACCAGACTTCGCCATAAAGGCCTTATAGAATATGTAACATAAATAGCATAAAATAAGCCATACTGGCTTATTGAAATACGTTATAAAGGCATTACAGAAAACGCCACTAAGTTATCATAGAGAATTACGTGTTCACTACCTCGTCGAACTTTATCAGAAGGTGCCATTGGTTTTCTTCTACATGATCTTACGCATAACTTCATATCATGATCTGCCGGTCCAGTCCATGTTTCACTGGAGGCATCACTATGAATGTTTTCGTTATCACACAATACCATAGGTCTCAGCCACTTGGACTTACACATCCTCATGTCATGATCTGTCAATCCAATCTTCATTTCACAAGGGACATCACCATGACTATTCTTGTTATCATCGTGATCTTTTCAGTCCAGTTAGCAATGTACCTACTTTGCCAGAGGCATCACAAATGGATGTTTGCTCATCCCACACAGATACAGTTCCCCAGATTCATTTTCATACTTGACTTGTTAATATTCTCTTAACAAATTCACCTTTCCATACCTAATTTCACATGTGTTTACATCATATGTCATTTATTTATACAACTAATCATTTTCCCAATTATCCAACATGTTGTTATCATATGCATATCTCTACTGGAATAGTTCACATGTAGGAGTCAGGATAGAGACTTACCTAAAACTGACCCATATTGTAGCTTGAATTTCCAAACTCGATCGCTTCTTGAACTAGCAACAACAACTGCTTAAAGAACATGGAACTATCATTACATCTCATTTATGGATAAATTGCTAACTTCTTAATTACAGTCGACCCCCATGAAAGGTCACTTATTCATAACTTATTGTTTACATACTTCTTAACATCCTTATTCTTTCAAAAACTTAACATGCAGAGTTATCAAGCTTACTAAGAGGTGGAACATCCACTAATTAATTCAAAAACCTTTTTTTCCAGCTTAATAAAAGAGAATAGAACATTTAAGTTTAAGAAAAAGAACCAGAGAATGATATTGAAGGAAGAAAAACCATTCAGATGAACCCTTCTCACCATATATATATACACCTAGATCCCGTTAGTGGAACTTGACAAGTGTCGATTATATTCAGAATTTTTCCTAATAAATGGCCTACAAAATCTGGGGAAAATATAAATAAGAATCCTGTAAAAATTTTAATTTACTAGCCAATTTAGTTGGCCCTTAACCAGATCATGTTACAGAACTCATTTAACGCAGTGCTCATGTAAACTTGGCGTACTATATATTTGCTAGTAATTCACACTAGGCTTACGCTTCACTTGTCATATTCTTTTCTTAAATAGTAGAATAACCTAATATAAAATCTTTAAATACTTGTATGACGAATACTTTACGCCAAACTCTAATCCGCTAGAAGATTGTTAATTAGCGTACTACACTAGGCCCAACAGATAACTTCACATCTACATGCCTTATTCTCAGATCTACTGGATTTGAGGTGTGACAACTCTACCCCCTAAACAAAAATTTCGTCCTCAAAATATTTCCAACTTAAGAATTGCCACTATTAAGAATGTGTAGTCAACTCTTCATGCCAAGCGTATAACACTAATTGGCGAACTACCCTATATACTCATAATGACTTCTCTTAAAAAACTATACTTTAGATATCCCTGGTAGCAAGAGTGCCAACAGCCTGTTCCAATTGGCAGATTCTAAACTTGGCGGGTACTCTCGTGATTTCAAACACCATTTAACCTACGCTTTGATAGGTGTCGAATTGATATTAGGGGACTTGAACAGTTACCAAAAATTTAAAACTTCTCACACACGTTTTGTTCCCTATAAAATTGAAACTTAAACATCTTTCCAAACACTTTGCTATAACCTCCGAACCTTAAATTTCTTTTATTTCTAAGCTTTTTGCTTCCTTCATCTTCCATTCTCATATTTCCTAGAAGTAATACTTGCTTTTCTTTTCCTTTCTTTCCTGTTAATACAAAATGGTTAGAACCACCACATGAAGGAGGGGTTAAGGCCAAAATAACCTAAACGGCAATCTTAAAGGTCCAACCACATTCAGAACCCAAAGTCCTAAAGACACCCCACCATGTGCAAAGGCTCCGATGTATGAATGAAGCACCACTCTTGATGAATTACATCGATACTTAGGATCCTCAGGAATTCACCATCCAAACTTTCATACAATTTCTGAGGACCACAAGGTTGTCATCTAAGTAACAACACTAGGGGTTTCATCCTTCCCCTTATCTTGTTGGAGGTGAGCTTCCACTTGTCGCTCCACCTATTCTTTTGTGCAGTGCTTAATGATTACAGGATTACACTAGGGCAACTATCAGCCCTATCTTGGTGGACATTGGTGGCCTTTTTCATTAACTGCTATATGCATAATAAAGCGCCAATGTTGTGCATTTTCTAGAATATCTACCAGTTGAAAGTAAAGAGATAAGGAATTTTAGTTGGTAATGTTCACTTTAGTATACACTAGGCTATGAGCCAATAATCCAAAATTGGTCTTCCAATATTCATCTAAGAATAGAAAAATATGTGAGGATTATCTGTAAACCCGAGTCTAGGTTTGACTTCTTACACACTGGGCCCTTGCTCGAGAAAGTGTCTGTGCACAAAGTCAGCCAGTTGATTTAGAGTTGGCATGGAACCAATATAAACAATTGAGGGGAGGGCGTGTACTAGTGTTAGAGGAAGTCGTCTTAGTTAGAAACGTCTTTCATTATTGCCTAGAAGATTTGAGTCCGAAGGGTCTTCGGGCAAATGACTCCTTAAATTGGTTGGATGAATTTGATATTCCTTCTGCTTTAGTGGTCTAACCTCATCACTCAAGTGGTGAACTTACACAAGTTTTAGTAAGGCACACGAGGGACTCTTCTTTCTTCTTCTATGACATTTGTGTACTACACTCACGCAACTGGAATATTATCCATTATGATACGCCTTCTACTTTCTCTTACAGTCATGCTAACTCTCATGTTGATAGTGTAGGGTCTTTCTTAACTTCTTACACTGTACCTGTACTAGCACAGAACATAGATATCACAACCATTCTAGATAAGGCCCATGTGGAAGAAAGAGATACTACTGCTCCACCAAGAAAAACAACAGCTAAAATGACTCATAAAAGGTCTAGGGTGGAATCAAGCACCCAAGTAATCGAAGATAGTGAACACCCACAATTAACATGGATTAGACTCAAAAAAAGGACGTACTACGCTAGAAACTCATGTTTTTCAAGTTCCTGCAATTCCTCCACTGGAAACGGAAACTGTCCACTCAATAGACTCACTAATACAAGTTTTGGACACTTTAATGGCTGATACTACACCAGAAGCAACTCCCTCATGTCATCCAGAGGCCTCCTCTGATTCTTTACCTAACACTACTCCATCTAGCAAGATGGGTAATCCTTTGCCTTGGTTGGAAATTTTCATATAGGGACAGTACCTCTTCTCTCTCAGCGTCGTTCAGCAGCAGATGAACAATAACTTGCCTCAACAGATGAAATAGGCTTTCCTCTCCTCCATATCTTTGAATCCTCAATGGTCCCCACTTTCCTTGTTGGTGGGATCTTTCCAAATTTTGGAAACTGAATATGAGCTTATGAGTTGAGCCCTTCAGAAGACCTGCAATTAAGTTAATGCCAAACTGTCAAGCTTAAAAAAGGCCTTGTAATCTGGAGAGCGATATTTGGATCAGCTGCGCCAATCCCATAAGAACACTACCCAGTCACAATAAGGAGTTGGAGTCTACTTGGAAAGCCAAGTACAAAGATTTTGAAGCCCAATCCAATCAATTGCAAAAAAGAGATCAAGTGGCTCAAAGCAACAGAGTCCTCTTGAGAGGAAAAGCTTAAGGCCCAAGAAAAGTGCCACAAAGCAGAACTCAAAAGTTTAAGCCAGTCCAGCAAAGAAGCTTTAAGAAGAGAAACAGTTAGCTAATTTCTTCCTTTCCACTGAGCTCGAGATAGAAGAAAATGAAGAAAACTTATACGATTCAATAGATTTGGAGAAAGCCCCAGCAACATATGAAACCCCTACAGTTCCAATGATTCATTAGCTGAAGAAGGGAACTAAGTATTTCTTTTTCTTTTTTTTTTGCCTTGTATTTACTTTTTTTTTCCTTATGTGATATCCTTCTAATCTTTTATCAATGAAACTATCATTTCTTTCCCAACAATTTTTTCTATCACAGTAATAATCAGTATAACAAATATCCATTATACACAGAAATCCTTAACGTACCTGAAGGACTAAGCCAAGTTTGGTGTATTATGCATACAAGGCTAACTCTCACTTAACTGCCAGAGAGATCACTAAAATGAAAGCTCTGATAACAATTAAATGTAACACCCTTTATCGACCCGAATCACCAAATTAGGATATCAAATGTTACAACATACAAACACTTAGTATAAATTTTAAACTATCTATGTATAATCCTTTTCCAACATACTTCTTCATTATTTCAATAAATTTTATTTAAACAAAAGAAATAAATAAACATTTAAGAATACAAAAATTATTAAAAATAACATAAGACATTACAACACAAAAGTTCATTAAAGACAGACTCTTCTTGGTATAGAGAACTATATGCTCAATGTGACAGCCTTAAAACGACCCTAGTCGGAATGTGGTTTCGGGACCACAAAACCGAGGCATAAAAATAATTTAATATTTATTTTATTGCCTATAATATGTGTTAACTCATGTGTGACATTTTTGATGCTTTAATTTAGAGTTATAAATGTGAATTTCACTAGAAAGGACCTAGTAGAAAACTTTGAAAGTATGATGGGGAATGTGTGATGACTAATTAAAGCATGCATGCAAAACAATGGCCTTGCATGTCAAATACCCTCTTTTACAAGTGATGGCGGCCATGACAAGGGAGTATGGGCTAAACATGTCATGAAACATGTTTTGTTGGTGCATTAGGGAGAAACAATAAACAAATAAGTATGGGTAATAAAGAAAGAAAAAAAAATGTGTGTGAGTGAAACCCCCCATTGCCGTGCATTGTGGAAGAGAAAAGAAAAAAATTGTTCATCCATCTTTTCATTCTCTCTTGACCGAAAATACTAGAGGAAGGAAGAAATTTTGCTTCATGTTTGTTTTGGAAGAGGATTAGGAAGAGGTTGGCTATACTTGCATCAAGATTAAGGTATGTTTGAGGTTGTGCCATGAGATTCATGCATGTTTTTAGTTGCTAGCTTGATGTTCTTGGTAGCCCATGGTTCAAATCTTTGCTATGTCATGGGAATGAAATTCGGCCAAAGTAAATGTGGTGTTAATGCCATTGCATGCTAAATATCAAGCTTGATAATGATACATGTGATGGGGGATTGAGGACTCTTAGATTTTCTTTTAGCACCTTTGAATGAGATATTAAGTTCTTTGTTTAACCATGACCAAATTGAAACGGTATGGCGTTGTGGTGTATTCGGCCATGGTATATCCATAAGTATGATTCATGCATGTTGCATGGTAAGTAAGATTTAAGCTTTGGATATGTGTATATATTTGGATATAAGCCACTTGAGAATCGGCCCTTGCACCTACATGAATATATGTTTGCACATGATGTATTGGTATGACATATATACTATTTCAAGTGTATATTTGCTTGTGATGATGTTTGGTTATGAAGTAAATGAGAGATGTGTATTGAGCTACGATATGTAATCGTTAGTTAGTAAAATGTATGCTATTTTGTGTGGTATTAAGTGTATAATTGGCCTCAACATGGACATGCATATTCGCCACATGAAGGGAAATTGGTGTGCATGCATTCGGTTAGAGGCAAGCATATTGATGCCTATTCTTGGCTTAGAAAATTCGGCTAAGAGGAATATTAACTAATGTGTTGAGTTCGGTTCATGATTTCGTACATATGCGACTTTAATGCCTAATGAGTATATATATTGACTAAGTACCTTGAATTCCTCTTTCGATGCTCAAATGATTAAATCGATTTATTTGTTAAATTAAGCTCAAGAGCAAAGGGAAACTAGATCCGACAAAGGGAAGGAAAAAATGGTCGAATAGCCATTGAAATCGTTCGACAACATCCTAGGTAAGTTCTTGAGTAATAGAGCTTAAATTCTGAATTGATTAGATCATGTTTAAAGCAAATTAAAATCATGCTTTTTGTGTGTGGCTATTGAGCCGAAATTGCAAGTGTAAAAAGTGCCTTGTGTTTGAGTTTTGCTATTGAAAATGAAATATGAATGTGTCATAATTTATTGATAATTGTGCTCGGTTATTCGAATGATGTCCGGGCTAAGTCCCGAAGGCTTTGTGCTAAGTGACTATATCCGGACTAGGATCCGAAGGCATTCGTGCGAGTTAATAAATCCGGGCTAAGCCCGAAGGCATTGTGCAAGTTACTAAACCCGGGTTAAGTCCGAAGGCATTTGTGCGAAGTCGCTATAACCAAGCTTCGTCCGAAGGCATTTGAGCGAGTCGTTATATCCGTTAAATTCAAGGTACGTGATTCTAGAATAAGCGATCTTGCTGTAAAATTTCAGTTAATGCGCTTGAAAAAATTCCAGCAATGAGGTATGTTCATATGAGCTTTAATTAGTTGATTCCCTTCGAATAATATTCGCTCAGTCGAGTAATGAGTTTCCGGTATATGACTAAGGTGATCCCTTATGTATGAACATAGGGGTTGGAATGTGAAATGAGTATGATATTGAGAATTTGTGCATATGAAACTATCTGTTAGCTTTATGAATGCTATGCTTTTGTTGTGTTGGAATTTTTTGCTCAAACTTACTAAGCATAAATTGCTTACTCCGTTTTCTCTGTTTTATAGATTTTGCTCGTTAGCTATCGGATTCGGGATCATTGAAGTCGAAGTCATCCACACTATCAAAGCCTCCATTTTGGTATAATTTTGGTTGAACTTTGAAATGGCATGTATAGGACTACCCTTTTGTTGAAGGTCATGTACCTTTCGGTTTTGTGTAAACTTGGATAGCCATGCGAAAATGGCTTATATCGTTTTTAGTATAGTACTATAATCGTTTGTATGTCGATCATTATGAGGTATGGAATTGTTTTGAAACGATTAGCCATTGGAATGGTTGATCATGATCACACTTTGTGCTATGTATGCAAAAAGGGGCAATTGAATCATGGAAATCATGAAATAGGTAAAGCCTACCTTAAAGACAGATGCTGACTGCAGCAGTGATGTGGATGTGAAAAATCACTAAAAATAGTAGGAATGGTATTAAATAGTGAATAAATTATGTAAATGAACCTTGATGAGTCTACCTTCATATGGAAGAAACGAAACGGTCATAGGAGTTACATGTTAAGAGATATTAAAGTTCTTGTGAAACAGGGCCAGAACTGTTTCTGGATCCCCTGTTCCGACCTTAGAAATTTATTGTAAATTAACCAGAGATAATTAGGAGTCATGCCATATATTTATAGATTCCTCTCTGAGTCTAGTTTCTATAGAAACAAACGACATCAGTATTGAAGCCCTGTACAGGGAGATATCCATTTCGTAACGCACGAAGGTCAGTGTAGTCGATCCCTACAACAGGGGAGACTTTAACTAATAAACTGTACCAATTGGCTTGACCAAAAATTCTAGAAAAAAAAATGAAGATGGAAATATGAGTCTATTTTCAGGGAAAAATTACAAAACAAATTTTTGAGCTCTGAAACTCAAGATATGATTTTGAAGGCGACAGTGATGCAGTAACCAGCTTGTCTGGAAATTTCTAAATGGACTGTGAAAATAGTTAAGTCTGTGTGCACCTTGTGTTCGATTCCGGTAACGGACTCGGGTACGGGGTGTTACAATTTTATTGGTATCAGAGCTACGGTTTAGTCGATTCTAGGACTACCGTAATGCGTTTGGGTCTAGCTATACATGCCATTTTATGTGATTATTTGATAGTGTGGTGATTTCTGACGTTTGAATATGTGTTTATTTATAGTAATGGATCCTGATCCCGACCGAGCGGTAGCTGATGATCTTGAGAGTGTAGCGCCTGCTCCTGTACAAGGGACAGCTCCGGCGGACTCTCAACCTATTGCTAGCAATCCGAATGATGAGGCTAGGCAAGCCTTTTATAGCGTGATGAATGATTGGTTCAACCAATACATTCGAACTAACACGGCTGTTCCACAACCTCCATTCCCGACTAATACGACCCCCGCACCTATAATGCCTCCGGTAACTGACCAAATAAGGTCGAATAAGCCCCCAGTGGACAGAATCTGAAAACATGGGGCTACTAAATTTAAAGCTACGGATAGCGACGATGCCAAGCAAGCTGAATTTTGGTTGGACAACACGATCCGGGTACTCGATGAGCTATCTTGTACACCGATGAATGCCTAAAGTGTACTATCTCCTTGCTACGTGATTACGCCTACTATTGGTGGAGTACTCGACTTGTTGTGCCCCGAGAGCAAGTAACTTGGGAGTTTTTCCAAACTGAGTTTCGGAAAAAGTATATCAGTCAGAGATTTATGGATCAAAAACGGAAGGAATTTTCGAACTTAAACAAGGTTCCATGTCTGATACCGACTATGAACGAAAATTTGTGAGGCTTAGCCAGATGCAGCGAGAATGCATTTCTTGAGAAGCGTGATGTGTAAACGCTCAAGATGGACTGAATGATGAGATAAAGCTGTATGTTGGCATTTTGGAAATCGAGAGTTTGTGGCTCTTGTCGGCGGCGTGCAAAGCCGAGGAGCTCGATATGGAGAAAAAAAAAGCTGAAGTGGGAGCAAGGGAGTTTCAGAAGAGGTCTTGGGAAGCCCTTCCTCTGATCATCAAAGAAATTTAGAGATGGCTTAGGCGGTCTAGAGACACTTCGGGCTTTTCTAGACGAGATCGCGATCGACCCCTGTGACACACGAGTCACTTCGATCGCCGATGGTGGGAATGATCGACGAGAGAGAACGGAGTGCCGATGATTGTGGCAAATGGAATTCGGAAGTTGTAGATTCCGTGACCGCTCTGTTACAAGTACGGATCGATTGACCACTTCATTAAAGATTGCCCGAGGTTGTGCGAGCAGAATGTAGATCAGAGTGGGAAACCGGGTGCTACCACTGCTCGAGGTAGACCATCTGGAAATACGGGCAATGCTAGTGGTGGTCAGGGAGGATCTAGAGATGTTACGACCAGATCCGAGGCTCGCGCTCTGCTAGGGCTTATGCTATACGGCGACGTGAGGATGTTTCCTCGCCAGATGTTATTACCGGTACTTTCACTCTCTTTGATACTAATGTGATTGCTTTGATTGACCCTGGTTCTACTCATTCTTATATATGCGAAACCTTAGCATCCAGTAAGACTTTACCTATTGAGTCTACTGAGTTCGTAATTCGGGTGTCAAATCCCTTGGGTCGTTACGTGTTGGTCGACAAAGTGTGTAAGAAATGTCCCCTAGTAATTCGAGGTTCCTGTTTTCCGGCGGACTTGATGCTTTTGCCATTTGATAAATTTGATGTTATTCTTGGGTTGGATTTGTAACACCCCGAACCCGAGACCATCGCCGGTGTCGAACACGAGGGGTTAACAAGCCAAATCCACATATTTTACCCACCAATTTGACATTTCCAGACAGGCTGAAAATCTGCGTCACTGTCACCTTAAAAATCATATCTCGAGTTTCAAAATTCGGAAACTGATTCCGTAAATTTTCCCTGAATTTAGACTCATATATCCATGCATGGATTTATTTCTAGAATTTTTTGTCGGGCCAATTGGTACAGTTTATTAGTTAAAGTCACCCATGTTACAGGGATCGACTGCTCTGACCTTCGCGCGTTACAACTTGAATATCTCCCTGTACAGGGCTTTAATACTGGTGCCGTTTGTTTCTAATGAAACTAGACTCAAAATGGAATCTGTAAATATAAGACATGACTCCTAATTCTTTCTGGATAATTTATAATAAATTTTTAAAGTTGCGACAGGGACCCAGAAACCGTTCTGGCCCTATCTCACAATAGCTTTAATATCTCTTAACATGTAACTCCTATGACCGTTTCGTTTATTCCACATGAAAGTAGACTCATTAAGGTTCATTTACATAATTTATTCACTATTTAATACCATTCCTAAAAGTTTTGGTGATTTTTCAAAACCACACCACTGCTGCTGCCAGCATCTGTTTTCAAAGTAACCATTACCTATTTCATGATTTCCACGATTCAAATGGCCCTTTTTGCACACATAGCACAAAGTGTGATTATGATTAACCATTCCAATGGCTAATCCTTTCAAACAATTTCATACCCCATAATGATTATCATACAAACTATTATAGAATCATACTAAAACGATATAAGCCATTTTCGCATGGCTATCCAAGCTTACACAAAACCGAAAGGTACATGACCTTCAACATTAGGGTAGTCCTATACATGCCATTTCAAAGTTCAACCAAAATTATACCAAAATGGAGGCTTTGATAGTGTAGATGACTTCGACTTTAATGATCCCGAATCCGATTGCTACCGAGCAAAATCTATAAAACAGAGAGCCAAAGCAACGGAGTAAGCATTTTTATGCTTAGTAAGTCTCAAGCAATAAAATCAGCTTTAACCAAAGCATTACATTCACATAGCCAAATGAATCATTTCATTAATACACATTCACATAATCATACTTACTTCACCATCCCAACTCTTATGTTCATACACAAATAACGGCTTCGTTAAGGCCGATAACTCGTTCCATCATAGGAGCGAATATTCATACGCTCTTACTCCTAGCGCGCAAAGCACACACAACACATACCTTGTTATTGGGAAGTTTCACAAGTGCATTAGCTGAAAATTTTCCAGCAAGCTTATAATTTTCAAATCACATACCTTCGGAGTTTAACCGGATATAGCTACTCGTTCAAACGCCTTCGGGACTTAACCCGGATTTCACAATTTGCACAAATGCCTTCGGGTCTTAGCCCGGATGTAGTCACTAGCACAATTGCCTTCGGGTCTTAACCCGGATGTAATTACCAGCATAAATGTCTTCGGGACTTAGCCCGGATATCATTCAATTGCTCATGCACACATATACATCAATAATCATTTCCCATTCATATTTCATTTTCGTTACTAAGGCTCAAACACAAACATATCACTAGCATAATCGCCTTCGGAACTTAGCCCGGGTATCATTCAAATACTCATACACACATAAATCAATAGTCATTACACATCAATTTTTCATTTCACATAATTCGAGTAGGGTCATTTCTTGAGGACTTACCTCGGATGTTGTCGAACGGCTTTGACGGCTATTCGATCACTTTTTCCTTCCCCTTATCCAATTGTGGCCCTCTAAGCTCTTGAGCTAATTCAAACAAATTCAATTTATTAAAGTCTCGCTTGCTAGCCTTGGCGAATACACATATCATTGATTCAACATCACATAACTAAGCACTTTAGTCAATTTTCTTTAATTACGCACACATTCGGCCTTAGCTCACAACAAGGTAGCCGATTACCTAAGTCAAGAATAGGCATCATTAAGCTTGCCTCTAACCGAATGCATGCACAATAATTCCCCTCATGTGGCCGATTATGCTTAGTCATTCTTGCATAAAATAAAAATAAATTGCAAGATTTTCACATCATATGTGTACTAGGCGAATGTACATGCAAATTTCACCACATTCTTCAACAAACTTCTTCTTTAAACAACATATTCATCACTTTCTTCATAATCAAAATATCATGTGCAATCATATATACACATATAAGTGCAAGGCCGAATTTCAAGGTGTCCATAGCCATCCAAAACACAAATTTTAACTAACATGCAAGAAGCATGAACCATGCTCATGAATGCATCATGGCCGAATACATCACAATCATGCCCCTTTCAACTTCAATCATGGTTAAACAAAAAAAAAAAACTCAATGTCTTACTTAAAATTGGTACAAAGAAGTTTCAAGAGTAGTCAATCCATCATTGCATGCATCATTAGCAAGCTTCACATTTAGCATGCAATGGCTTTAACACAATAACAACTTTGGCCAAATGCCATTTCCATGGCATAATAAGGATTTGAACCATGGCTAACATGCACATCAAGTTAGCAACCAAAACATGCATGAAACTCCTAACACAACCTCATACATACCTTAATCTTGATGCAAATTTAGCCAAATCTCCTTCTAGATCTCTTCTAAACCAAGCATGAAGCAAAAATCCTATCTCCTCCTTAGTATTTTCGCCCAAAAGGAAAGAACAAGGATGAACAATTTTTTTCTTGTTTTTCTTTCACTTGCACGGCAATGGGGAAAGGATGAGCTATTTTTTGATTTTTTGTTTCTCATCCAACATCATTAATTATTTTATCATTTAATTCATCATGCATTAACAAAACATGTTTCAACATGTTTTCTTTGCCCATAAACCATGTCATGGCGGCCACTAGCTTGTTTTGGGGAAATTTGACATGCAAGTCCATAGTTTTGCATGCATGCTTTAATTAGTCATCACACATTTCCCTATCGTACTTTCAAAGTTCACTATTAAGTCCCTTCTAGTGAAATTCACCTTTATAACACTAAATCAATCATCAAAAATGTCACACATGAGCACACACATATTATAGGCATCAAAATAAATTTTAAATTATTTTTATGCCTCGGTTTTGTGGTCCCGAAACCACATCCCGACTAGGGTCAATTTTGGGCTGTCACAGGATTGGTTGACCGTGCATGATGCGGTTGTGAATTGCAAAAGCAAGACTATTGATTTGAGGTGCGTAAATAACGAGATGATCCGAGTTGAGTCTACGGACTTAAAGGGGTTGCCAGCTGTAATATCATCAATGTTGGCCCAAAAATATGTAAGAAAGGGGTGCGAAGCATACCTTGCGTATGTACTTAATGATAAGGAGTTAGAAATAAAACCCGAATTTGTGCCGGTGGTTTGTGAATACCCGGATATTTTTCCCGAAGAATTACCGGGTTTGCCACCTATTCGGGAGATAGAGTTTGGCATTGAGCTTGTACCTGGGACCACACCGATTTCAATAGCTCCGTATCATATGGCACCAACGGAATTAAAGGAGTTGAAAGCTCAGTTGCAAGAGTTGGTGGATAGAGGTTTTGCTCGCCCGAGTTTTTCACCTTGGGGTGCACCTGTGTTGTTTGTGAAAAAGAAAGACAGAACCATGAGGTTGTGCATCGACTATCGCCGACTTAATAAAGTGACAATAAAGAACAAATATCCGTTATCAGCAGATCGACGATTTGTTCGATCAACTGAAGGAGCCTCGGTGTTCTCAAAATAGATTTGAGATCGGGCTATTATCGATTCATGAATCCGAGATTCGGACATACCCAAAACTACCTTCAGAACGAGATATGGTCACTATGAGTTCTTAGTGATGCTGTTTGGGCTCACTAATGCCCCTGCGGTATTTATGGATTTGATGAATCGGATCTTCAGACCATATTTGGATCGGTTCGTAGTTGTGTTCATTGACGACATCTTGGTCTATTCAAGAGATGAGACCGAACATGCGGAGCACCTGAGATTAGTGTTGCAAATTTTACGGGATAAGTAGTTATATGCTAAGTTCAACAAGTGTGAGTTACGGTTAGCGAGGTTAGCTTCTTGGGCCATGTGGTATCTCAGACGGTATTCGAGTCGACCGAGTAAAATTTCAGCCATACTTAACTGGAAGCCTCAGAAATATTCTTGAGGTTCCGAGCTTTTTGGGACTTGGTTACTACCGACGGTTTGTAAAGGATTCTCGATGATAGCCACACCCATGACGTAAACCGCTTGTAAAGATGACAAGTTTGAATGGATGGAAAAGTGTCGAAAAGTTTCGACCAATTGAAAACTCATTTGACGGAAGCTCCAAGATTAGTACGGCCGAATCGGCAAAGAGTTTGTCATCTATAGTGACGCTTCCCTACTTGGGTTAGGTTGCGTATTGATGCAAGAGGGTCGAGTTGTGGCCTATGCGTCGAGACAATTAAAGCCACATGAGAAAAATTATCCGACCCATGATCTCGAATTGGCTGCCATCATATTCGCCTTAAAGATATGGCGACATTACTTATTTGGTGAGAAGTGCCATGTGTATTCGATCACAAAAGTCTCAAATATTTGATGACTCAAAGAGACTTAAATCTGCGACAAAGACGTTGGCTCGAGTTGTTAAAAGATTATGAGCTTGTCATTGATTATCACCCGGGAAAGGCTAATGTGGTTGCGGACGCCTTAAGCCGAAAATCACTGTTTGCTTTATGAGCTATGAATGTACACTTGTCTATTCTACCCGACAATGTGTTAATAGCCAAATTAAAGGCCAAACCATTGTTGACTCATCAAATTCGTGAAGCTCAGAAGGTTGACGATGAGTTGGTTGCAAAACGAAATGAGTGTGTTCGAACAAGGAATCGGAGTTTCAAATTGATGATGACGATTGTTTGAGGTTCAGAAGTCGTCTGTGTGTTCCAAAGAATTCGGAACTTATTTCGATAATTCTGAACGAAGCCCATTGTAGCCGGATGGCAATCCACCTGGGGAGACGAAGATGTACAACGATTTGAAACGTTGGTTTTGGTGGCATGGTATGAAACGAGACATCTCCAACTTTGTTTCGAGATGTTTAATATGTCAACAAGTGAAAGCGGAACATCAAGTGCCTTCAGGATTACTTCAACCGATTACGATACCCGAGTGGAAATGGGATCGAGTCACAATGGACTTTGTGTCCGGACTGCCATTGTCGGCAAGTAAGAAGGACGCGATTTGGGTTGTTGTTGATAGACTGAATAAGTCGGCTCACTTTATCCCTGTGCGTACGGATTTTTCATTGGATAAACTAGCTGAATTATACGTTTCTCATATTGTGAGATTACACGGGGTACCGATTTCTGTTGTGTCGGAAAGAGATCCGAGATTCACTTCGCGATTTTGGAAGAAATTGCAAGAAGCTTTGGGTACCAAGTTGCATTTCAGCACCGCCTTTCACCCCCAAACCGATGGTCAATCCGAGCGGATAATTCAGATACTTGAGGATATGTTGAGATGTTGCATCCTCAAGTTCAGTGGTTCATGGAACAGTACTTACCTTTGATTGAATTCGCTACAACAATAGTTTTCAATCAAGTATTAAGATGCGCCTTTACGAGGCCTTGTACAGCGTAAATGCCGTACACCATTGTTTTGGACCGAGCTCGGTGAGAACAAAATTTTGGAGTGGATTTGATTAAAGATCTGAGCAGAAAGTAAAAGTAATCCGTGAATATCGAAGATAGCCTCCGATCGTCGAAGTCGTGACGCGGATCTGAAACGAAAAGACATTGAGTATCAAGTGGGAGATAAAGTGTTTCTTAAAGTTTCGCCTTGGAAAAGATACTCGATTTGGCCAGAAGGCAAATTGAGCCCGAGGTTCATCGGGCCATATGAGATATCCGAACGAGTCGGTCCAGTTGCGTATCGTTTGATTTTACCCCCTAAACTTGAAAAGATTCACGACGTTTTTCATGTTTCGATGCTTCGGCGCTATAGATCTGATCCGTCGCACGTAATTAGTCCATCAGAGGTTGAAATTCAAGCCGATATGAGTTATGAAGAAGAACCGATTCGCATCCTAGCTCGTGAAGTGAAAGTGTTGCGAAACAAAAGGGTTCCGTTAGTAAAAGTGTTATGGCTCAAACACGGGATGGAAGAAGCTACTTGGGAACCCGAGAACTCTATGAAAGAGCGATACCCAAATCTATTTATCGGTAAGATTTTGGGACGAAAATTTCTTAAGTGGGGAGAGTTGTGATGACTTTAAAACGACCCTAGTCGGAATGTGGTTTCGGGACCACAAAACCGAGGCATAAAAATAATTTAATATTTATTTTATTGCCTATAATATGTGTTAACTCATGTGTGACATTTTTGATGCTTTAATTTAGAGTTATAAATGTGAATTTCACTAGAAAGGACCTAGTAGAAAACTTTGAAAGTATGATGGGGAATGTGTGATGACTAATTAAAGCATGCATGCAAAACAATGGCCTTGCATGTCAAATACCCTCTTTTACAAGTGATGGCCGGCCATGACAAGGGAGTATGGGCTAAACATGTCATGAAACATGTTTTGTTGGTGCATTAGGGAGAAACAATAAACAAATAAGTATGGGTAATAAAGAAAGAAAAAAAAATGTGTGTGTGTGAGTGAAACCCCCCCATTGCCGTGCATTGTGGAAGAGAAAAGAAAAAAAAATTGTTCATCCATCTTTTCATTCTCTCTTGACCGAAAATACTAGAGGAAGGAAGGAATTTTGCTTCATGTTTGTTTTGGAAGAGGATTAGGAAGAGGTTGGCTATACTTGCATCAAGATTAAGGTATGTTTGAGGTTGTGCCATGAGATTCATGCATGTTTTTAGTTGCTAGCTTGATGTTCTTGGTAGCCCATGGTTCAAATCTTTGCTATGTCATGGGAATGAAATTCGGCCAAAGTAAATGTGGTGTTAATGCCATTGCATGCTAAATATCAAGCTTGATAATGATACATGTGATGGGGGATTGAGGACTCTTAGATTTTCTTTTAGCACCTTTGAATGAGATACTAAGTTCTTTGTTTAACCATGACCAAATTGAAACGGTATGGTGTTGTGGTGTATTCGGCCATGGTATATCCATAAGTATGATTCATGCATGTTGCATGGTAAGTAAGATTTAAGCTTTGGATATGTGTATATATTTGGATATAAGCCACTTGAGAATCGGCCCTTGCACCTACATGAATATATGTTTGACATGATGTATTGGTATGACATATATACTATTTCAAGTGTATATTTGCTTGTGATGATGTTTGGTTATGAAGTAAATGAGAGATGTGTATTGAGCTACGATATGTAATGCGTTAGTTAGTAAAATGTATGCTGTTTTGTGTGGTATTAAGTGTATAATTGGCCTCAACATGGACATGCATATTCGGCCACATGAAGGAAATTGGTGTGCATGCATTCGGTTAGAGGCAAGCATATTGATGCCTATTCTTGGCTTAGAAAATTCGGCTAAGAGGAATATTAACTAATGTGTTGAGTTCGATTCATGATTTCGTACATATGCGACTTTAATGCCTAATGAGTATATATATTGACTAAGTACCTTGAATTCCTCTTTCGATGCTCAAATGATTAAATCGATTTATTTGTTAAATTAAGCTCAAGAGCAAAGGGGAACTAGATCCGACAAAGGGAAGGAAAAAGTGGTCGAATAGCCATTGAAATCGTTCGACGACATCCTAGGTAAGTTCTTGAGTAATAGAGCTTAAATTCTGAATTGATTAGATCATGTTTAAAGCAAATTAAAATCATGCTCTTTGTGTGTGGCTCTTGAGCCGAAATTGCAAGTGTAAAAAGTGCCTTGTGTTTGAGTTTTGCTATTGAAAATGAAATACTGAATGTGTCATAATTTATTGATAATTGTGCTCGATTATTCAAATGATGTCCGGCTAAGTCCCAAGGCTTTGTGCTAAGTGACTATATCCGGACTAGGATCCGAAGGCATTCGTGCGAGTTAATAAATCCGGGCTAAGCCCAAGGCATTGTGCAAGTTACTAAACTCGGGTTAAGTCCGAAGGCATTCGTGCGAAGTCGCTATAACCGGCTTCGTCCGAAGGCATTTGAGCGAGTCGTTATATCCGGTTAAATTCAAGGTACGTGATTCTAGAATAAGCGATCTTGCTGTAAAATTTCAGTTAATGCGCTTGAAAAAATTCCAGCAATGAGGTATGTTCATATGAGCTTGAATTAGTTGATTCCTTGAATAATATTCGCTCGATCGAGTAATGAGTTTCCGGTATTTGTAAGGTGATCCCTTATGTATGAACATAGGGGTTGGAATGTGAAATGAGTATGATATTGAGAATTTGTGCATATGAAACTATCTGTTAGCTTTATGAATGCTATGCTTTTGTTGTGCTGGAATTTCTTGCTCAAACTTACTAAGCATAAATTGCTTACTCCGTTTTCTCTGTTTCTCTGTTTTATAGATTTTGCTCGTTAGCTATCGGATTCGAGATCATTGAAGTCGAAGTCATCCACACTATCAAAGCCTCCATTTTGGTATAATTTTGGTTGAACTTTGAAATGGCATGTATAGGACTACCCTTTTGTTAAAGGTCATGTACCTTTCGGTTTTGTGTAAACTTGGATAGCCATGCGAAAATGGCTTATATACGTTTTTTAGTATAGTACTATAATCGTTTGTATGTCGATCATTATGAGGTATGGAATTGTTTTGAAACGATTAGCCATTGGAATGGTTAATCATGATCACACTTTGTGCTATGTATGCAAAAAGGGGCAATTGAATCATGGAAATCATGAAATAGGTAAAGCCTACCTTAAAGACAGATGCTGACTGAAGCAGTGATGTGGATGTGAAAAATCACTAAAAATAGTAGGAATGGTATTAAATAGTGAATAAATTATGTAAATGAACCTTGATGAGTCTACCTTCATATGGAAGAAACAAAACGGTCATAGGAGTTACATGTTAAGAGATATTAAAGTTCTTGTGAAACAGGGCCAGAACTGTTTCTGGATCCCCTGTTCCGACCTTAGAAATTTATTGTAAATTAACCAGAGATAATTAGGAGTCATGCCATATATGTATAGATTCCTCTCTGAGTCTAGTTTCTATAGAAACAAACGGTATCAGTATTGAAGCCCTGTACAGGGAGATATCCATTTCGTAACGCACGAAGGTCAGTGTAGTTGATCCCTGCAACAGGGGAGACTTTAACTAATAAACTGTACCAATTGGCTCGACCAAAAATTATAGAAAAAAATATGTAGATGGACATATGAGTCTAGTTTCAGGAAAAAATTACGAAACAAATTTTTGAGCTCTGAAACTCAAGATATGATTTTTAAGGCGACAGTGATGCAGTAACCAGCTTGTCTGGAAATTTCTAAATGGACTGTGAAAATAGTTAAGTCTGTGTGCACCTTGTGTTCGATTCCGGTAACGGACTCGGGTACGGGGTGTTACACTCAACTACTAAGATGTCATTTGTATGCATAGTAACCCAACTCACAATTTCACTGATGCATTCTGGGCTTGGTCCCTCCTGGCGGACTCAATCTTATAGAAAACCTATGACAAGAACAAACATTTGTAAGTTCTCAAAAACTTAGTGAGTTTTAATACAAAATAATTGATCTTTTCTAGTTGGATTTCTCATCTTGAAGATTTTGGATTTCATCTTTGACCTTGGCAGATACTTTCCTAATCAGCTTTCCATCATCTTTCTTACTTGACTAATCTATTCACGAATCATTATATGGACTGATTCCAAATTTCATTAACCAATAGAGATCTCATTTCCTTCTCAACACGTGTACCTCTCCAAAAGAATATCCATACAGAACTTACCATCGACGAAATCGCCTTTAGATATACATATAATACCTTTTCCCCAGGATGGGTACTTTCAAACACTTCTCTTAGCGAATAGTAAAACTAATGTATCTCTTAAGTTGAACTCCATACTAATCTTAATTCTGGTGGATTCTCATACTGTTTCTAGTAGTTATTAGACGACCAATAAGATCATATATTGAACAACCCCAAATCATAACTTATATTCATAATGAGACATTCCAGGTCATCTAGAAGAAACCCCGATGACTACATTACATAACACGAGAACGCCCCATCTTAACAAATGATATAGATTCTGGATGACCTCTGAATGAGACATGAAAACCATTCAGCTTTGGTGGTTACTGGATTGCTCAGATTACTTCCTTAAATAACATAGACAAACTCAGGTCAAGTAAACACTTAAACCTTTCATAGTTACAAATACGTCAATTTCCTGTACTGGTGGATTACTATGACAGCTACACCCTTCAGATAATTCTGCTAAAGACTCTTTTGGAAGTTTTACTTAGATCATATTCAAATTCTGCCATAAGACTAACCAAGCAAATATATCACTAAACTTACCACTTTTGTATCATTACATTAGTTAGCAGATAAGTCTTGAAGTTTCCTCAGATCATGACACAAAAGCATTCAACTAGACTTCGCCATTAGGGTATTACAGAATACGTAACATAAACATCACAAAATAAGCCACACAGACTTCATCGAATATGCCATAAAGGCATTACAAAACGTGCCACTAAGGTGTCTTAGAGAATTACATGTTTACTGTCCCATCGAACTTCATCAGAACGTGCCATGGGTTTTCTCCCACATGGTATTATACTTAACTTCATGTAACACCCTAAACCCGATCTGATTAACCGGACCCAAATCTTGGGTATTACCACACGATTATAGACAAAACTAAAATCTACTTATACAAATTACAATCAATCACAACTTACTCAATTACAAAATTTCAAACTAAGATGCATAAATATCCATGATAACTAATTACAACTACAAAGTGCGGTAATTAAGTTACAATGATGTCTAGTTTGAAATCCTAATATATTACAAATACCCCAAAGTAAGTATTTTTAAGTGACAATTTAGGGTTTGAACATGCCACCAAATCGTTTGGTATCCATAATAACCCGATACGCCATTTCTTTGGCATAGTACTGGCGTTATCCCTCCTGGAGTAGACCCATATCAATTTACCTATAACATAACACACACGAATAAGTTCATCAGAACTTAATGAGGAAAATCTCATTTACCTGAGTCATATTTGCACATTGCAACTAATAATTTATATACAAACAATTCCATTATTCTTAACATTCAATTTTGTCTTAGGCGAATGCTTCCTCAAGTTCTATCCCTTTATACACGTCAGTTACTATACCTTACTCTGAAACTATTTCCTTCTTATTCAAGGTCTTTGATACATTACTTACATACTTCAAACTCTGAGCCAGCGCCTCATCATGATTCAAAAAGTAACACATATACATATGACAAATACTTCCTTTAAACATACCAAATTTACATCCTTATTCAGAATACATTTTCAATACTAACCCATTACTTCTCTATATTCGTTCAATTTTTTATTTTTGATTGCGTTTTAGTCTTATGAAATACTTTACCATATAGTCCATATATACATTTTGTCCTTATTTATTTCACTGATTATGTTTAGGAGCCATACAAAACTTGCCAAAAGGGAAATTCATTAGAATACGCCATGAAGGCCTTATCGTGGTACGCCACAAAGGACATCTTTCAAAATTCTTCACTGAGAGTCCTATTAAGGCACGCCACAGAGACAGTCCATTCAGAGTTTGCCACAAAGGGTTTTCTTTCAGAGTTTACCGCAAAGGCTTTTCTTTCAAAGTTCACCATAAAGGCTTTCTTTCAAAGTTCACCATAAAAGGTTTTCTTTCAAAGTTTGCCACAAAAGCTTTTCTTTCCTAATTTGTTTACAATATGGATTTGCCTAAACTCACATTTCATAAGGTTTTCCTATCATTGTCCTTGGACAGGCAAAGAACTCTTTTGGGTAATCATCATTCATAATTCCTTTCTAGTGGGTACCATATATGTAAGGTTACCAGTCCATGCTAAACCTTTAAAATGACAACAGATTTCCAGTCCAGACTAAATATGTATCACTTGTATCTTCGAGTCCGCAACAAATGTTGGAGCTCAATTTCAACCAGACTTACTTTACAGACATTTCATACACTGACAGAAACTAAGCACAATCATTCTAAAACACCACTATACATGAAAAGTACTCACATCACATAACATACCATCCAGACATACATAAATATCCATATTTCATCATTACAGAATCTCATACACCTATCACCATATACTTGAACTTATCAGATTCCACACCAGATTTACAAACTATCATTAACATACATTTATACAATCATACATATACTTTAATAATCACCCATAGAGTCACATATTATACCTTTCTTAATAAACTTTCTACAGATATTTTGGAATAAATAGGACACATGCAAGAGTCAGTATAGGGACTCACCTGATAACCATGCATAACAGCTTCAACTCCAAATTCAACATCTAACAAGAAATTATAGCAACCATTGCTTATACAACATAGGAACACCATTAAACTTATTCGTATGACTTTTACCGTCATCTCAAACCTAAGTAGCCCTTATACAAACCTTATTTCTTCATTTTACTATTTATGCACTCATACTGAGTTAATCTTTCATAGCATAACATGCGGAGTCATAAATCTTACCTTGACGTGGAGTAATCACTGATAAAGATCCATATCTACAATTCCAACTTAAAAGAGAATGGAATACTTTAGGTTCCTTAAGATTCAAAGAGTAGTACTTCTTGAAGAAGGATGAAGAAACACTCCTCCTTTTTCTTACTCGAATATCAATTTGTACAACCTGAGTCCTTATTGGAACTTGACATGTGTTGTCTTCTTTCAAAATTACCTCAATAGTGGTTTACAGCTATAGAGAAAACATAAAAGAAAATCTAATATTTTTATATACCTCTGGTTCATCTGTTCCATTAGTTCCTAATAAAATCATTTACAACATACCTAGCACCGTAATCCAATGAACTTGGCATATACTACCTTTGGCGATAACCTAGATTACCCAAAAATCTTTAATACTCTTACCAAACTCTCCTTCTTTACAACTCAACGCATTCTGAGGTAAATCATCATGTAATATTCTAATGTGTGCTATATGTCTGACTTATATGCCAAAAATAAAAATTGATGGATAAATATGTGTTTCCTAAATTACTTCTCAGGCTACGTGCCAAAACTTAGAACCCACCAAACTAGGGTGTTACACTTCATGTCATGATCTGTTAGTCCAATCCATATTTTATTGGAGGCATCACCATGAATGTTTTTGTTATCACATAATGCCATGGGTCTTAGCCACATGGACTTACACATCCTCATGCTGTAATCTGCCAATCCAATTTTCATCACACTGGAGGCATCACCATGAGTATTCTTGTTATCATCATGATCTGCCAGTTCGGTTAGCAATGTACCTGTCGCTCAACCAGAGGCATCACAGATGGTTGTTTGCTCATCCCATAAAAATACACTTACCCAGATTCAATTTCATACCTGACTTATTCATATTCTCTTTACAAAGTCACCTTTCCAGACCTCATTTCACGTGTGGTTACAGCACACATCATTTTATTCATACAATAACCAATTTACCTTTAATGTGAACCTGCAGTGTTATTACTATGCATCACACACATACAAATTACCTGAGATGTTATCATCATATACATATCTCTACTTGAACAGTTCACATACAGAAGCCAAGATAATGACTCACCTAAAACTCACCCATATTGTAGCTTGAAGTTTCAAACTCGAACATCTTTCTGAACCAGTAGCAACAACTACTTAAAGAACATGGAACCACCATTAAATCCTATTTACAGACAAATTAATAACATCTCAGTTATAGACGACCCCTATATAGTGCCACTTATTCATAACATACTTTTTATATGCTTCTTAATAGCATTATTCTTTCAAAAACTTAACATATAGAGCTATCAGGGTTACCAGGAGGTGGAACATCCATTGATTAACTCAAAAACCTTAGCTTCCAGCTTAATAAAAGAGAAGAGAACATTTAAGTTTAAGAAAAATAATTAGAGAATGATATTAAAGGAAGAAAAACCATCCAGACGAACCCTTCTTACATATATATATACACCCAGATCCCCTTAGTGGAGCTTGACAAGTGGCGATTGTATTTAGAATTCTCCTAATAATGCCTACAAAATCTAGGAAAAATATAAATAAGAATATTGTACAAATATTAATTGACCCGTCAATTTAGTTAGCTCCTGACTAGATCACGTTATATAACTTGTAACACCCTAACCCGGCTCGGACGTTATGGCCAGATCCAGCGTGTCACATTAAAGTGTTTTAGTGAAAACCTTGTTTTCATTGAAAACCTTTATTTAAGTTCGAAAACCTTAATTACTTGTAAAATCTCTTTTCAGTTGCAGAATCTTTATTTAAAACAGATGATTTATGAAAACTTGTCATTTAAAAATTGAGTTGCGGAAATGTAGTATTCAATAAAAACAGTTAAGGTTTAGGAACCCATGTTCAAAAATAAATATAAAGTATAAAAATAATAGTCCTAATTTGGAATAATAACCAGAGGAAAGGCCTTATTACAATCCGATCAGAATTAACTTAATAAACTAGAAACTATATATAAAAAAAAAAAAACATGTCCAGGTCGTCTTGCTAACTGGCCACCTCAGAGTCCCTCCATCCGTCGAACCTCCTACTGGCCATCACCTGAGAAAAATAAAATAAAAGAGGGAGTGAGTTTTCAAAAACTCAATGTGTATAACCCTCGACGAGTAATAAGCATTCATCAATCCATAAAATCATGCATGCAATGCAATACAGTGCAACCCACCCCAATAATCCAACTGCTACACACCAACTCCGTCCCTTGGTACACATTATGTGGGGATATAAATATTGACCCACCCATCCGATACACATCAATGGTAGACCGGTTGCGGTACTACCTTTATTGCAGCAAGCTACCAATCACATATTGGGCTTAATAACCGTCGGTGGATCCACGGTTGTCAAGCAACCATGCGATCCTCATATACTTGATCCGTTCTATAATTCCCAACCCATATGTAACCTAAACAAAATATCGTATGTATGTAGCAGATATAAATGAACATCCATAAGTCTTACATTCCACACATAAGGGTATTTTAGTCATTTTTGCCCTGACGGGCATTTTGGTAATTTCTCTTGTTATGGGTTTGTTACTTACCTTGGCCCGTTAACAAGTCCCCGTTGGCTAAAGTGAACAGATACTATGCACCAGGTAGGATTCCAAAGAAGAGGAGGTGAGTTATCAAGACCGCTTAAGTACGAAGCTCTCCCTAGATCCAATCCTAGACATGCATATACCCATTACTACACCTTAACCTTATGACTCGTCCACGGTCGCAATTAATTAGTTAAGTTTTATGTCAATTAAACAGCTATCAAATACTAGGCCCGAAACCCCTTACAGAGCCCAAACAAGTCTACATACATGCATATGGCCCACTAGGTCTAATCTCATTCATATGGCCCATTAGGCCCAAATCATATTCGTATGGCCTATTAGGCCCAAATTACATTCATACAGCCCGTTAGGCCCAAACCAAATTCATATACATGCTTTCATATAATTTCCATCACTTAACATCAAGTTGCCAATTTTGCCTATTATAGGCCCAATAGCTTATCGGGCCCACTTAGCCCATCCTGGCCCGGTTGGCTAAAACACGACCCAAGTTCATGGAATCACCCATGGGGCCTCAGATAACCTTTCGGTTTCCCCCTTACGAGTGTTCGCGCACTCGCAAGACTACCGTAGCCAAACTTTCAGCTTTTCGGCATTTCGGTATTTCAACTTTTGCCAATCTATTGTGTGTGTGCAGCGTATGTACACGGTAATAAAGTGTGCTGCAATCCCCCTTACCACGAAACTACAATCGATATTACTTAATGATTACTCACATATACTTATCAAATACTTTACCAAAAGCCGAAGTCTCACATTAACCTTACCTGAAACGCCAAGTCTTAATAGCTTTTCCTTGATCACTAATCACGAGTGCTACCCATATCTGCATTAACCTTTATCATTAAAAACAATTGGGTGACTTGTATCGAGCATATGTCACCCTTTTCTACTAAAGCCTATTTAGCCAACCTTTACCGAAGTGAAGAACACTTACCAATTTCTCACACCTAAGGAGCAAATCGGCAGGGATCCAAAAGACTGGGATTCGATACTAATCCTACCAAAACTGATTAGAAGAAGTGAGGGATAGAGTGATCTATACTAGAAAAACCGATTGAGAGAGCAAAACACTTACACTAGAATCGGTCGAAGTAGAGAGAGTAGTGGCGGCACAGAGGATATTCGGCTCTTGAGACTTGTATGGTGAAAAAGGTTATTCGGCACAAAAAAAAGTAGAAATCATTTAAAACCAGAGGTGAATCAAAAAGAAAAATTTGAGTAGGGAATAATGGAGAATCGGCACAAAGAAAATGAAGGAAGAACAATGGATTTTTGGCTTTTAGATCTTTGGAGAAAACGGTGTTTTCTGGCAACAAGGTGAGGGAGAATTCGGCATTAGCCTGGCAACCTCACATTCGGCATCTATATATAGCCTCTAGCCGAATTTCCTATGCCCAAATTCCCAATTTAGTTCCATCTCTTCTTCACTCCTCATCTCCTAATTTTTCTCTCTAATAACTCCCTAATCCACTCCTCAAATTTCTCCTCTTATCACTCCTGCAGTGTTCATATCCAACGCCACCACTGACCAACTCTTAAGCAAAAATAAATCCTTCTTTTGAGCAAGGAGGGATTTGAACCCTTTACCTCCTTGCCTTGCATGTGACCCCACTTGCCACTCCACCACAAGGCTTTCTGTGTCCAATTCTTCCTTCTTTTATTTAAAAGCCAACCTACTTGCCAACATGGTTCTTTTAATAATTAAACCATAATTTTCTTCACCCCTAAGTTCGAACTCAAACCTTAACCAAGACCTACTATCTCATAATTAACACTTGACTAGGAATGTTAAACACAATCTTTATCGAAACCGAAAAAAATGAAAGTTCTGGATTTCAAGATTTTTAGGGCGTTACATAACCCATTTAGCATAATGCTTAGGTAAACTGGGCGTACTATACATTTGGCGGTAATTCACACCAGGCTTACTCTTTCCTTGTCATATTATTTTCTTAAATAGCAGAATAACATGAGTTAAAATCTTTAAATACTTTTACGGTAGATATTTTATGCCAAACTCTAATCTGCTAGAAGACTATTAGTTGGTGTACTACACTACACCAAATAGAAAACTTCACATCTACACGCCTTCTTCTCGAATCTACTAGATTTAGGGTGTGAAAAAAGTCATGCAATCAAATAATCCCAAAATAAAGTCTTATGCCACAGTCCAAATAAAATTTATTATAGTCCCAAACAAATAATAGAAATAAGTTTAAAATGATTTAATAGAAAAAACATCCGAGTTGCTTCTCCAAAAGTTGTCCTAGTCCTAACCTCAAAAATTATCTAAAATTAAATAAAAAAACTAAAGGGTGAGCTAATAAGCTCAATTTGAGTCGTAACTCTAGGAAACAGTAATAGATAATAAATATAGCACTCAAGCCAGCAAATATACAGAATACTAAAAGTAGTACTGAATTCACAATTTGTGTCATGCATGAAAATGTCAGTCCAGTATTTTCAGAAAAGTTCCTACCCAACTTCGTTACACACCATAATAAGAATTCTTGAGAAATCATCCAACCAATAACACACTAGTTTGTGGACAAGCCACCAGTATTGCAGATAAACTGTTAGTATTGAGAACAAGCCACTAGTATTGTAAATATATTCCTAGTATTCTGTACAAGTGACCACCTTCAGATGTACTAACGTTTAGAGTGTGAATACTGCAATAAAATTTAGAAAAAAAAAGGCAGTATCCGTAAGTATATAGGTCGAGTTGTAATATAGTTTTACAATGAAATGGGTGAGTACTTCGAGGAATGTACCCAAGGGAGGCAAAGGCTAGATCAATTTTAACCCGACACACTAAAAGATTTAATTAATACTTTAATCAAGTTATAGTACGAAAACGTAAATGAGAGGTTTTTTGGACTTTTATAATACTAAGAATAAAACAAAATAACATAAAAGAAAATTAAATTTCAAGAGGTAGAAAAATTAGAAGGAATCAAATATGGTGATGAGTGATTAGCTTGCTTCGACAATCCCAATCAACTGTCGTTTCGGGTTCCTCGTCAATCAACTAGTCACTACCCTAGCAGAATCTTCTGATCTTCCACTAACATAATGAGTTTGCAAAGACTACTTATCTTCTGACCTCACAGTCCAGATTGGCTTAGAGAGAAGGTGTTCACAGATGGGCAATATCAATTTTGGGTTAATTCCCACCTTGATGACTTGCTAGGGTTGTCAGGCCTAGGGTTTGTTTCATACTCTTCCTTTCCCAAATAGTTGATCCATTGAATAACCCTACAAAACAGTTAATAGATCATGCCTCCACTTGCTAATTCCCCATAGAAGAATTAGTTCCTCGTGGCTTTTATAAACAATATGGAATAGATCGAAGAATAAAGCATGGTGAATGAATTGAAGTGTAAAGTTTAAGAAAAGCTTGATTTATATAAATAATAACACAAATCCCCAAAAGTTAATCATCTTTACAAATCAGATCTCTTGAAGGAAAGCAACGAACAAATAAACTAAACTCTGAAAAACCTAAGAAAGAAAAAAAAATGAAACTAAATCTAAAGAAATAATATAGTTTAATGGAATGATGCCCATAGCATGTGCTCAAGGCATCTATTTATAGCCTTTAGGTGGTTTTCATCCTTAACCCTAAGTTAGCTGACAATCTCGAGCTTTAAGTTCAATTATGCAGACCACTACTTCATTTTTAATTTCCATCCTAGAGTAAATGCCGCAACACAACAAGACCTATGTTGTGACATAAAAGTCAGTATACTCCTCTTTGGGATATCTTTAAAGGTATGTCTCAACATCCTTAGTCAGTGTCGCAACATCGAAGGTAGTTTCATTCTTTCTCCGTTTTGTTATATATATTACGACATCAAACCTTCCGTGTTGCAACATAACATCTAGTGTTGGCCTAAAATGCCTTTCAATAGTCTCCTGTACACTCACGAAATATGTTAGCTCTCCCTTAGGCCACATTCAGCCCTTAAGGTCAATAAAAGACTTATTTCACACATTTTATTAGATATAAGTAAAACTAAAGAAACTTAATTAAAATATAACGAATGTTTGTATTCAGGCTCCTTAAGTGCGAAAACTAGTTTAATCTGCTACACCAAATTATGGTAGATCAACAAGCCACCAGAATTGCAGACAAATTTCCAGTATTGCAGACAAGCCACCAAAATGGTAGACAAGTTGCCCAAACCTCCTCCTTTCATAATCATCTCAACGTTATGCATTGTAGTATGGCATGCAATATCAATAATAAGTTAGTTCAGTAGGCATGATTTTTAACATGCAACCAATGGCAAAAATAGTAGGCATGATTTATCATGCGTTTAGTACTTCAGTATTACTAAAGATGTTCTTATCATGTAATCAATTTTAACAAAATAGTGGCATGTCTTCAACATGCAGTCAGATTAATCAGTCTTAGTGGACATGATTTATCATGCTATCAATATTAATAATAGAACAGTGGCATGTTTTAACATAACAAAATATGTGAAATGTTACCAAATCATATAATAACATACATACATATTTGGCAACATAGATTTCTTAAATCAGAGGCACTTACTAAAAGCCAGTCTTAATAAAGGATTTATCATTCACCAATAATACTCAATGTACTCATTTAGTCATAAATTTGGTAAAGGTTTAAATGGTTATTATTAAACATAAGTATATAAAGTTTATGGATAAAACATTCACAAACTTTAATTGGTTAAAACTCACACCTTGTTTAAAAGTCCCACAGTAGCAAATCTAATCCTCCACATTCCTATGTTTCAGATCTAATCAGATCTCACCAGGATCTGATCATAAAATGGTGGTACGTACACCGAAAACACACGTGTTAGTTTCGGCTAAACAGTCTAATAAAATCCTTTTATGAAATCAAATGAAAATTGACTTACTCTACCACCCTTTCGAATGATCTAGATTGAAACTTTCAGCGAAAACATAATATACGTAAATAATATAAGATTCGATCCTATTAAAGAAAAAAGAAAGAATTAAAATTAGATTAAATCGATCATCACTTACGCTTTACTAGGTTATATAAAAAAATTCCGGTTAAATGAAAATCTTGAGTAAAGGGAAGAATAATGGCTATGGAGGAACATAAGTGAAGACAAGTATATAAAAACATAATGTATCAACTTAAAAAGAAAAAAAAATGAAAGAATGAAAGAGATTCGGTTACAACTAAAGAAAAGAATAGATTCAGAAAGTGTGGTTTCAGAACCTTGTTTCTGTAAACCAAACCCGTAAATATTTCTATTACATATTTTCAGAGATATTTTAGAAGTGAATTGAATTGCGGTCGAGTAATTTTGTTGAATTAGGGATTAAATTAAGCACAATGACTAAATCTTAAAAGTGTCAAAAGTTTAATTTCTTTATAATTTCACTAATTGGAAATGGAATAAGGATTAAAATGGAAATTTTACCATCTCATTATGTTAATGGATGGTCATGAGGCAAATTATGTATATATATGTTATAAAGATTAGAAATAATTAAATAAATATATAATAAAAACATAATAAAAAATTATAACATAAAAATTACTGGAGAACCAAAAACATTTCCTTTTTCATCTTTAACTTTTGAAACAAAAAGCTTAAGGAGAAAACCAAGTAGCAAGGGTTTCCAATTTTCAAGCTTTAATTAGTTAGTGCAGTTTAGTTATTTTCTTATAGTTTTTATGTTTTCGGAATCCTAGAAGTTTAGTTTAGTCAATCCATGTCGTAATTTTTGGTACTATTAAAGTTTCATAATGTTACCATTGTTGAATAGTTGAAGTTTTAGGGACCAATTTGATAGATTTTAAGGTTAGCATTTAAAAAAGGACTAAATTATAGGGTCAATTGATGATTTGGTGTTATAAGGATCAAATTGCACAAATTTCAAAATTTTGGGGTAGAAATGAGAAATATGTAGTTAAATTAGGCCTAGAATAAAATTAGTATAAAAATTTGAGGTTAACTGTAAAATTTATGTTAGTCTTGATTTTAGGGACTAAAATGAATAAAATGAAAAAGTTGAATAAATTCGACATTGATTGTAAAATTTGACTCTGTATTGATGAAATTTCTTGTTGTTATAATTCGTAACTAACATCTACTCGGATCCCTCAAAAAACAAATGAAAAGATAAAGTTATCGACGAATAGTTCAGAGTTCATGGTTTGTGTTTTTTATAATTCTAACTGTCTCAATTATTGTATTTTTACATTACATTGTATGGTTAGTTATAAGGTGAGTTATAATTAATTCAGTGAGTTGAAAATTACGTGATTGGAATGGTTATTTATATTAAGGATTGAATTGAATAGTTTCAAAAATATTAGATATTATTTGAAATGTGAAATTATGCTAATATGGTGATGAAACATGTTGTTATATATGGAAAATTGGAATGGATGATTGTGATTATGAAATTGAAATGGAGAAATGATTATAAAAAAATGTGAGAGATTGTTACCCTATTAACTGCTCGGGCAAGGTCGGGCATAATTGGCATACCATAAGATAGGAAGAGTTTAGAATGATATGACTACAAGTCGAGGCGTGTTGGGCACCCCATTTGTCGGCTATACCGACCAGTACTGGCTCATTTGTTTTTTTATTTTACTAGCTAGCGCAGGGCGCAATTCATTATTACGAAATTACCCCTCAAGCACTGGGTGTCAAATTGGTGTGTTGATTGGATCTGCATATTCGTCCGAGTCTGAGTCATGTTAATAAGGAAAAATGAAAAGGGAAATTAAGATTTTAGCACGTGAAATGAATTGATAAAGTTGATTAAGAACTTTAGATTGCATACAATGAATCTTGAGATGAAATGAGACATTAATGTTGATTTTCCAATAAATATGAGTTGAAAGGGTAATAATCTATGTTGATGTTCTGTTTAGGTTGGAGATTGAAGCTATGAAAATGTGAAAGTACATGTAAAATTTGCATATTGTTCATTATGTATAACCTATGCATTTTTATTTATCATGTTATGTTTAATATTAGGATTATAGATATACCATTGAGTATACTCAGCATACGGTTTTGTTTTTCTTGCGCATGTTAGGTACTTTTGACTCGAACTGTCAACTCTAGCATCCAGCAGCAATCTCAAACTCCAAAAGTTGGTGATGTGTTCATTTTGATCTTGGCATGTACCTAGGAGGTCCTATGGTTTTAATTATATTTTTGTATTTTTTTGGTAACTTGAAGATTTTGTATATAAGTATATGTATATATTTGGGATGGTAATATCCATGTTGATGTTGTCATGGTAAGTAGTTTGATTTATATGTATAATGAATTAATGAATGAGAAAATCATAGACTATGTGATATGGCTTGGTTGATGCTTGAAAATGGTATGTTTAGGTTATGTATTAGAGATGATTTGGTAAGTTTAATGTTAATATGAAACTAAAAGTGAAATGGTTGAATGGTTGTATGCATACATGTTTGGTTTGATATTTTGAGTTACCATTGAAGGTATATTGGTATGATTAAATATAATTGTTTATCTAGTTTTGAATTGTTGATTGAGGTACCAATTATGGCATATTGGTAAGGCACTTAGGTTGGTTGATTTAAATGATGTTTTTTGTATGAATTTGATGCATTTTGAATTGGTTGAATTTGGTGTAAAATGTTACTTGTAACATAAGTGAAATAGGTTAGAAGATTTGTTTTGGAAGTCATTTTCCAGGTACACAGGACTTGGTACACGATAGTGTATCCTACACAGGTTGAGACATAGTCGTGTGGCCTGTAAGTTTTGCTTATTTTTTTATGCACACGGTGTAACGACCCCATAGTCAAGGGTGTCAAAAAAGTTAGTTCTGGGACTTTATTTTCATAAATCAGACTCGTAAATATTTAGTTTAATATTTACGAAGTTAGTTAGGTAGCTAATTAATTTTTTGAATAATGAATTTTTTGAAATTAGAAGTTATTAAGGTACGAGGACTAAATCGTGTAAGGGTTAAAAGTTGAATTATAGATTGAAAGAAATAGAAGGGACTAAAGTAGAAAATTTACCATTTATTAAAATGGTGGGAGGTGGCTGGTTACGGTTTAATGAATTTGCATGTGTATATGTTATATATATTAAAGTAACTTTAATAATAATGATGATGATAATAATAATAATAATAAAGATAATAAAATAAAAACATAATAAAGAAATAGAAAGAAAGTGGAAAGAAAGATGAAACAATTGCATGCAAATTAAAGAAAAGAAAAGAAAAGAAACAATGAAACAAAGTGGTCGACGGCACCAACAGCTCTAAACTTTAAATTTTCAATTGGTTACTCAATTTAGTCCATTTTTCTTGTAATTTTTATATTTTTGGAATCTCGGTACTTAGGGTTGCCCGACCCATGTTGTAATTTTTAATATTGTTCAAGATTTTAGATGTTGACATTGTTGAATAATTCAAATATTATGGACTAAATAGATAGATTTTTAAATTAGAAATGAAAAATGACTAAATTGCAGAATAAATTATTGATTTTGAGCAATAAGGACTAAATTGTGAAAAATTCAAAATTAAGGGGTCGAATTGGAAAAGAGGAAGCTAAATTTAGTTTAAAGCGAAATTAATATAAAAATACAAAGTTAAACGCGAAGGTTAAAAACTAGTCTCGATTAAGGGACTAAATTGAAAAATAAGCAAAATATAGTGTGAAAATTGAAATTTAATGTGAAATTTAAATGTGCAATATTAACGTGATTTAATTATTTTATTTCGTAGCTAATGTCGTACCGGAATCCTCGAGTAAAAAGGGGAAGGATAAAATCAACGTCGAATAGCTCGGACTTCACAGTTTGTTTTTCTATAATCCGAATTAAATAGTAGATTATTGCATTTATAATTGTTTGCATATGGCAAGCATTTGAGGTGAGTAATTTGGTACTTTGTGATTGAATTAAATTCATGATTGAAATGAAATGGATTGATTTTGCATATTATGAAAAATATTGATTATGAATATATGTGTATTGAGAAAAATATGATGATATACATTCATGAAATTGAGACATTGGTAGTAATGAAAAGTGAAATGAATCCCTGTTAACTGTATCAGGCTAAGTCAGATATAGATGGCATGCCTTAGGATAGGAAGAGTTCAGGGATTACTTTGACCTCGAGTCAATAAGACACTGGATGCGAATTTGCTTCGGTTTAACCAATGAGACACTGGGTATCAATTTATAGAGCGTTGGGTGGACTTATTACTTCAGATTTATTCGATAAGGCACTGGGTGCCAAACTATGTGTTGGTTGGATCCGTGTATCCATCTGAATATATGTCATGTTAATAGGGGAAAGTAAAATAATAATTTTATGTGATAAATATTGAAATGGAAAATATGAGAAATGATTATGACATGAGAAATGAAATATGGAATGATGAATTGAGATGTGAAACTTGAATGAATTCAAGTACTGATCAAAGATGTGAATCATGCAATTGCATGAGATGATGTATTCAAATGTTAAATGAAATGCCATTGATATATAATTATATATTTGAACATGTGAAAATCTTAGTAAATGTGAATAAGGAATGAGGAAAAATTATACTATTGAATTGAAACACATGAAAATAGCTTACTTGTTGCATTTTGCATTTTAAATACTTATATCAAGTTTATGTTATTCGGATTATAGAAATACCACTGAGTTTTACTCAGCATGCGGTTTTGTTTCTATGCACAGGCTAGGTACCGTTCGATTTGTTGCTGACTCAGCATCAAATCACACAGGTGTGGTGATATCTTATTTTGTAATGGCATGTACCTAGGGAGTCTTTTGTTGGTACTGTTTATAAGAAGTTGTTAACTTAGTTGCTAGTGAAATGATGGTTAAATGTTTATATGGTTGTGGTTGAAGCTATGTTGGCATGTTAGCCTAGTTTATATTTTGGTACATGATGGTTTAAAGTTTGGTAGCTTAGAATAATGCTTGGTATGTGCTTAGCTTCATATTTGGCAACTTTAGAAGTTGAAAGTTAGTTCAAAAATGGTAAATGTGATATGAATGAAAGTCTTGAATGTTCGATTTGTTGTTTATGTATTTGAACGTATAAAATGTGGTACCAAAGAAGGTACATTGGTTAGACACATTAGGTGATGAATTTGGTATATCATGGGCATGTTTAATCGAGTTTTGAATAGGTTAAAAGATTGGTAATTGAGTTGCTTCCTGCCCAAGTAAGTAGGAAATGGTAAACTTAAGTTTTAAGGTACTTTTGGGTGTACATGGCCTGGCCACACGAGTGTTGTCACATACGAGCAACAGATATGGGCATGTGACTCAAGTTAGAGAGTTACATGGCCTGGCCGCACGAGTGTGTAACCCCTATAATAAAAATTTTTGTAATTATTTCCTAAACTTCCAGAACTGTTTGAAATTAATCCCTTCCTATTTTTAAACTACTTTTAGAGTCCCGTAGACTCCTAATAGGGGATGTAAGAGTAATTTTTAATCTGAATTGGGATGGATTAGCAAACCTAAATTAAGTGTATTCAACTAACATCATTGGAGATAAATTAAAAAGATAATCGTATATGAAGTATGAACCAATATTCTGATGCTAATAATTGGAATAGTCTTGTATGTATCCAAATTTTAACATTCAAGAAGGGATAAATAGTGATAAGAGTGTAAATAGTGGAAGACCAAGTTTAACTTTGAATAGCATGAATCATCATTCGATTGTATAATATCCTAGTATGATATAATTTGATTATTTGTGACCTGCCCCTGTATATTATATTGTAAATGGCTAGTATGTATAAATGTAATTATGATTGATTAATTGTATGACATGTTAGTAATTCCCATGACCCTAATTCAATGACGGAGAGGGGTTAGAGATGTTACATTTAGTGGTATCAGAGCTACAAGTTAGCTGATTCTCGGACTAAATCAAGCTTAGAATTGAGTCTAGAGGTACATGCTAGAGTTGAGTCGAGTTGCGTCGAGATTTGGATGTTAATTATAATTATTTTTGTTTTGTAGTTAAAAATGGCAAATGAATCAGATATTGAAGTTGAACAAGAGTTCTACTCTAGTGATGAGCATAGTGATGATTGTGAGGCAACGGAGTCTGTAACTCCGAATGTTAACCCAACCAGTGTTCAACGAACTAATGTTGAGCGAGATGATAATGATGGAACAGGTGATTCAGATTTACTTAGAGCTATTGTTGATGCACTCCAGCGGGTTGCAGGAACTACGTCTGCTGTAGTGCTTGTACTTACCATTCGACGGGCTCTGGTAAAAGAACTATGGAGATATGGTGCGACTGAGTTTTTGAGGTTGAAAAGGGTTGATCCCCTTAGCAGTGGAAGTTTGGATTGAATCCACTAAACGTGTTTTGCAACAACTTGAATGCAACTAGCTTGAAAGTATAATTTGTGTTGTTTCTCTACTGCAAGGAGAAAGGTATCCATTGTGGCAAATAGTAACATGCCACGTATTTATTGAGCAGGCCAATTGAGAATTCTTTCAAAAGAAATTTCAAAAGAAATATGTCTAAGAATTGTACATTAAAGATAGAAGGCAAAAGTTTTTGCTATTAAAGCAGAGTGGGATGTTAGTGGCCATTATGAATGAGAGTTTGTACGACTTAGTAAGTATGCTACTGAATTTGTAACATCTGAAATCAAAAGTTGTAAGCGATTTCTACGTGGGTTACGTAATGAACTGTGGGTACAGTTGGTATCACATTGAATTATAGAATTTTCGGATCTAGTTGAACGAGCAAAGATGGTAGAACAAGCCTTGGGACTTGATAAAAAGTCTGAGGTTGCTCGCACTACTGGGAAGCAGTTTGGAGTTGTTAGCTCGTATCCACAACCAAAATGAACTAAGGAATTTCGTGGTGGCTAGAAATCGACTTTTATGTCTGATAGATCTGATAGAAACTGTGATCGACAATCGATTGTGTCCACGGTCCGTCCAAGGATGATAATATTCTGAATTGTGAACATTGTGGGAAAAAGCACAGTGATGAATTTTGGAAGCTAACTTGCGCTTTTTTTTTGCTACGGATCTATGGAGCATTTTGCTCGAGACTGTCCAAAGAATGAGAATGCTACTCATGTTTCTTCTCAGAGGTCTGTACCTGCATCTAAAGGCCGTGGGTGGAACAAGTCGTGGTGGTTCTTTTGCTAGAAATGGTGTTAGAAAGGGAAGTGATATTATTACTCATCAGGCAGAGGCTAGAGCGCCAGCACGAGCTTATGTAGTATAGACACGTGAGGATGGTGATGCTATCGATGTTGTGGCAGGTATCTTTTTATTGCATTTAGAACCTGTTTATGCTTTGATTGACCTAGGATCTTCATACTCATATGTTAATGTTGAATTAGTTGAATGTAGAAGTTTAAAATCCGAGACGTCTCGAGTATCAATAGTTGTGTCAAGTTCTTTGGGATAACCCGTAATAGTGGATTAGGTGTGTAGGCGATGACCGTTAGAAATAAAAAATGTAAACTTCCTTGTTGATTTGTTGATAATGCCATTTGGGGACTTTGATTTAATATTGGGAATGGATTGACTTACTGAGCACGGAGTGATTCTAGACTTTCGTAAAAAGAAATTTGTTGTTCAGAATGAAGATGGTAACATGTTGAAATGAATGGTGTTCGAACGAGTGGGTCAACTTGTATCATTTGAACGATTTGAGCTAATAAACTTCTCAATCAAGGCTGTGAAGCTTTTCTAGCCTATGTTATCAACTCGAATTATGGTGATAGTCAGAGTAATAAAATTTGAACTATTTGTGAATTCCCTGATGTGTTTCCCGAGGAATTTTTAGGATTACCACCAGATCGAGAGGTTGAGTTTGCAATTAAAGTGTTTCTAGGTACGACTCTGGTGTTAATGTCTCCCTATCATATGGCACCCACAGAATTAAAAGAATTAAAAGTGCAATTGCAAGATTTATTGGATCATAACTTTATACGCCCTAGTATATCACCTTGGAGAGCTTCAATGCTTTTCATCAAAAAGAAAGATGGCTCGATGCAGCTCTATATTGACTATCGACAATTGAATAAGTTGACGATTAAGAATTGATACCCTCTACCTCATATAGATGACTTATTCGATAAACTAACAGGAGCTTTTGTCTTTTCTAAGATCAATTTAAGATCGGGTTACTATCAGTTGAAAGTGAAAGATAGTGACGTACCAAAGACGACATTTTGTACGTGTTATGGCCATTATGAATTCTTAGTGATGCCTTTTAGGCTGACGAATGCTCCGCTAGCATTCATGGATCTTATGAACTGTATTTTCCAATCGTATTTGGATCAATTTGTAGCAATTTTTTTATGACATTTTGATCTATTCGAAATCTGAATCAAAGCATAAGGAACATCTCAAAATTTTTTGCAAGTGTTACGAGAGAAACGGTTATATGGAAATCTTAGAAAATGTGAATTATGGTTATCAGAAGTTGTATTTTTGGGTCATGTTATCTCGATAGATGGAATTAAAGTTTATTATAAAAATATAAAGGCTATTGTTCAGTGGAACGCACTAAGAAATGTGTCAAAGGTTCGCAGTTTTCTTAGACTAGCTAGTAATTACCAAAGATTTGTTAATGGATTTTCGAAGATAACTTTGTCTATGACAAAGTTGTTACATAAGAATGTTCAATTCGTTTGGGACGATCAATGTTAAGAAAGTTTTGATAAATTGAAACCAATGTTGACTAAAGTGTCGATTTTGACTTTACCAGAATAGGGAAAGGATTTTTTGGTCTATAGTGATGCTTCTTTGAGTGCTCTCAATTGTGTTTTGATGCATGATAGAAATGTGATCGCTTATGAGTCTCGTCAGTGAAAAATGCATAAAAGCAATTATCTGACGCACTATTTAGAGCTAGAATTGCTATGGTTTTTGCTCTAAAAATCCGGAGGCACTATCTGTACAGTGAAAAATGTTACATCTATACCGATCACAAGAGTCTTAAATACATTCTATCAGAAAAGGATTTGAATTTGAGATAACAATGTTGTGTCGAGCTTCTAAAAGATTATGATTGTCTTATTGATTACCATCCTGGTAAAGCTAACATCGTAGCTGACACATTGAGCAGGAAGACAGCCATTAAGTTGCAAGCAATGTTTACTCAACTTAGTACCAATGACGATGGGAGCTTGTTGGCCGAGTTGAAGGTCAAGCTAGTGTTGTTTGATCATATTAAAGTAGCACAGTTAGATGATGTCAATTTAGCGAAGAAAAAAGACATGGTTCTAAACAGTGCATTAGAAAGTTTCAGTATTAATGATTGTGATTGTTTGAGATTTTAAAATTGATTCTATGTTCCAAATGTTGCAAAATTAAAAGAGCTCATACTTCGCGAAGCTCATGATAGTCCTTTGGCTTTACATCCTAGAGGAATGAAAATGTATCGTGACCTGCGAGAAGTGTATTGGTGGCCAAGAATGAAAAGTGATGTAGTTGAGTTTGTAGCTAAATGTTTAACTTCAACCCATTTCTATTCCTAAGTGGAAATGGGAACGGATCACAATAGATTTTGTAATGGGATTACCTTTATCTTCGAGTAAGAAAAAAATTGTGTGGGTGATTGTTGATCGACTTACGAAATTGACCCATTTCATTGCAATCAGGACTAATTGGTCACTTCAAAAACTTGCTGAAGTGTGTATTCAGGAAAATTGTGAGGTTGCACGGTGTCCCTATGTCGATTATCTCTAATCGAGATCTACGTTTCACTTCAGGATTTTGGAAATAGTTGCATGAATCTCTTGGTACAAGACTCAATTTCAGGACAACCTTTCACCTACAGATAGATGAACAATCTAAATATGTTATTCAAATTTTGCAAGCTATGCTTCGCACTTGTGTTATCGATTTTGAATTAGGAAGGGAACGTTATTTACCTTTGGCCGAATTTGTATACAACAATAGTTTCCAATCGAGTATTCAAATGGCCCCGTATGAAGCCTTATATGGTGGTAGGTGTGAACACCTGTTTGTTGGATGGAATTGTGTGAAAAAAAAAGTTGCTGGGCCGGAATTGATCCAAGAAACGAAAGACATTGTTAAGATGATCTAAAATAGATTGAAAATAGCTTTTGGTAGACAGAAATCGTATACAGACTTGAAACGTAGAGATATTGAGTTTTTGGTTGGAGATAGAGTATTTCTGAAGGTTTCACCATGGAAGAAAGTTCTGCATTTTGGCAGAAAAGGGAAGTTGATTCCTCGTTTTATTAGACCGTATGAAATCATTGAAATAGTAGGACCAGTTGCGCATCGATTAACTTTGCCTACAGAATTACAGAAAATGCACGACGTTTTCTATGTGTCTATGCTTAGAAGGTATCGGTCGTATCCGTCTCACATTATTTCCACAAAAGAAATTGAGATTCAACTTGTAACGCCCCAATCTTCGAGATTTTTGGGATTTCTGTGGTTTTCAAAGAATTTTAAAATTTCTGTGTTTTGACTATTTGGCGTAGGTTTAATTATGTTAGTGGGCCTCTAGAAGGCCCAAGCTTAAGCTAAAACCCGTTAATTTTAAGTGATTTTAATCCATAGGGAAAAGAGGTTCTGGTTAGCTAGGCTTTTAAGTATTAAACTGGGTAAAATAAAACACAAGGAAGCCTGTGGTAAGTTGGCATGTGACGCCACTTGGGGGCTTTAGAGGTGGCATGTGGATGACCAAGGTGAGCTAAGGTTCGAGTCGCAAGGTAAGCAAATTAGTGATATTAATTTTTATGTACAGAAAAGGTAAGCAGTGGAACTGAAGTGAAAGGCTGTCAGGAGAAGATTTGGGAGCTGATAAGGGAGAGGATTTAGGAGCTGATTAGAGAGAACGGTGTTGGCTGAATGGTGGACTCTTGAGGAGCAAGAGTTGGCCGGCCAAGGGGTGCTTTAGGGGGAAAATTTCGGCTAGATTAAGTGCCAATATAAATTCGGCACTAGGGGTAAGTTGTGCCATTTCCTGACTATTCTCCTCTTTTTTTCTTTTTCTCCTCTCTCCATAAACTTTTTCTTTTTCTTCTTTTCTCTATAGCTGAATCTTTGTATCCTCCTGTTCATCTCCATCTTTTTCTTCAGACGATCCTAAACCTTCATAGCCATTTGCCATAAGAAAAGCTGAAATCCCGAAAGCCATATTTCCTTCTGTGCCGATTTCTCCTAGCCAATTCTCTCATCTTTTTTCATAAATCTTGACCGATTCTTTAGTTCTCTAAACCTCAAGATTCTGTCGGCAAGACCACAGCAAAACCCTCCTATTTCATCTTTCGTTACACTGTTGCAAGGAAAAAATACCGAAAACTCCACACTCCTAGGGACTTAGCCGAATATTGAGATCGCTGAAGGCTCGACTTTTGCTATCATTTGAGGGCTTAGAACTGCATCAGAATCAAGTGGGGATTAAGAGGTATTGTTGACTGAAGGAATCGGTGGTAAGTCTTTTCAACCTAGTCTTTATTTCATATTTTAGAAAAAGCCGAAATCCCTAAAGGTTAGGGAGGCTGTCGTTTTGGACTTGTAGCCTTAAGGGGTTGTGATAACTGTTTTATCTTGATGATAGTGTGATCTAGAGGCTACTGATCAAGGGCTTGGACAAGGGGAACAACGGGATCTAAATCTAGTCACTAATTCCGGCAAAGGTAGGATTGCTAGTGCCTAAGGTGTTATTGGCCGAATAGGGTAAGGGGTTAATATGTAGTTCATTTCAGTAGTTAGATTAACGTGGTAGTAATATAATTGTAGGTAGTTCGTGCGTGGATCTCGTCAATGAATTGTCGCAAATAGGTGTGTAACTGACACCCTCTCGTAGACTAGATCGGCAAAAGCCGAAAAGCTGAAATGTCGAAAAGTCGGTATTTTGGGAACTTGTGAGTGCAAATGCTTGTAAGATAAGTGGGTTAATATTTTTGGTAATCTAAAGTGATAAAACTGCAGTACGTGCAATTTCGTGCATTAATGATATTTTGGGCTTAATGGGCCAAAAACGGGTTAATAGGCCAACGGGCCCAATTCGGTAAGAAAATGCGGTAAGTGTTTCTAGTCATATGAAAATGGCTATGCTATGCATGAAAACCCTAAGAATAGTTAAATTGCTTGAATACCCTATATATGGAAATTACTAATACACCCTAGGTGCAAAATTACCATTATACCCCTAGGGTTACTTTTGACTGAAAAGCATGATAATTTAATTCTGTATGATGTATGCCATGATTGTATATCTGCTGCATGGGGACACGGGTTATATTATGGAGGAAGCGTCCTGGTGGCTATGCCACATTTATTCGATTGGTGGCTCGCCACATATTTCGCTCGTGGCTCTACCACAATTATCTGCTCGTGACTCTGTCACATTATTCTGCTCGCGACCATGCTGCATATTTCGTGCGTGTAGCGGTTGGGTGGGTCGAGTAGTCTCCCACATGGTGAAAGGTTGGTATGGGGTGCATGTGGTTGGATATGGGTTGGGTTTTGCATAGACATGTAATATCTATTCGCTCATTATGGGCCTATGGGATTTATTCGACTTACATTGCAGGCTAAGGCCAACTTATTACATTCTCGTGGTTTAAACCGATATAGGCTATGGTTGGGTTAATTTACACTGAGTTTCCCAAACTCACCCCTTTATTTTTCATCTACGCAGTAATCCCCAACCATAGTGGGCTTGGAGCCGTGAGGCATTGAGTGGCCATGTGTTCTGGAAGTTGATTTTATTCTGGTGAATTGGACATTTTTTTATTTACGTTTAAGGTTTTGGGTTTTTAAAATGTAACAAGGCCACTTAATTATTTTCTTTGATGGGTTTTATATGTTTTATTAAGATAGGTATCACTTATATTTAACTGTTGAATTTGGATAGCATTAGGGCGCGTTTTCAAAAACGGTAATTGATTTCAAAATAACACAACAACAAGCAAAACTTCCACAATGAGAATATTTTTTCCAAAATTAATTACTTTTCCTAAAAAGGACTTAATCAAATTGGTTTCCTGGAAATATACACGACGTTAAGGTGTGGTAACGGCGGTGTGCATGTCTAGGATTGGATTCGAAGGGAGCTTGGTACTTAAGCAGTTCGAGGGACTCACCTCCTCTTCTCCGATTTCCTACCTGGTGCGCAGCTTCCATTCACTTTAACCTGCATTGAAATTATCTTTTAAAACACTAAGTAAGTTTTTCTAGAACAACAACCTGAAATGTTTTGAACGCTTCGATGTGGTATGTTGGATCTGGCCATAACGTCTGGGTTAGGTTTGAGGTGTTACAAAACTGATTTGTCTTATGAAGAAGAACCGGTCAAATTTTTAGCTTGCAAGGTGAAAGAATTGCGTAATAAACATGTTTTATTAGTAAAAGTTCTATAGCATAGCCCTAGTGTTGAGGAAGTGACTTGGGAACCCAAAGAGACGATGAGATCTCAATATCCCCACCTCTTTTTAGGTAAATTTCAGGGACGAAATTTAATTAGTGGGGAGAATTGTAACGACCTGATAGTCAAGGGTGTCAAAAAATATAGTTTCGAGACTCTATTTTTGTAAACCAGACTCGTAAATATTTGATTAAATATTTACGAAGTTTGTTGGGTAGCGAATTAATTTTTTGAATAGTGAATTTTGTGAAATTAGGAGTTGTTAAGGTACAGGGACTAATTCTGTAAGGGTTAAAAGTTGAATTATAAATTGAAAGAAACAGAAGGGACTAAAGTAAAAAATTTACCATTTATTAAAATGGTGGGAGGTGGCTGGTTATGGTTTAATGAATTTGCATGTGTATATGTTATTATATATACATATATATATATATATATTAAAGTAACTTTAATAATAATGATAATAATAAGGATAATAAAATGAAAAAAAATAAAAAAAAATAGAAAGAAAGTGGAAAGAAAGATGAAACAATTGCATGCAAATTAAAGAAAAGAAAAGAAACAAACAAACAAAGTGGCCGACGACACCAAGGTCTCCAAACTTTCAAATTTCAATTGGTTAGTCAATTTAGTCTATTTTTCTTGTAATTTTTATATTTTTGGAATCTCGGTACCTAGGGCTACCCAACCCATGTTGTAAATTTTAGTATTGTTCAAGATTTTTTATGTCGACATTGTTGAATAGTTTAAATATTAGGGACTAAATAGATAGATTTTTAAGTTAGAAATGGAAAAATACTAAATTGTGAAATAAATTATTGATTTTCAGTAATAGGACTAAATTGTGAAAATTTTGAAATAAGGGGTTGAATTGGAAAAGAGGAAGCTAAATTTAGTTTAAAGTGAAATTAGTATAAAAATATAAAGTTAAATGTAAAGGTTAAAAACTAGTCTTGATTCAAGGGCTAAATTGAAAAATAAGCAAACTATAGTGTGAAATTTGAAATTTAATGTGAAATTTAAATGTGTAATAATTATTTTATTTCGTAGCTAATGTTGTACCGGAATCCTCGAGTACAAAGGGGAAGGATAAAGTCGACGTTGAATAGCTCAGAATTCACGGTTTGTGTTTCTATAATCCGAATTAAATAGTATATTATTGCATATATAATTGTTTGCATATGGCAAGCATTTAAGGTGAGTACTTTGGTACTTTGGCATTGGATGAAATTCATATTTGAAATGAAATGGATAGATTTTACATATTATGAAAAATATTGATTATGAATATATGTGTATTGAGAAAAATGTGATGATATACATTCATGAAATTGAGACATTAGTTGTATTGAAAAGTGAAATGAATCCCTATTAACTATATCGGGCTGAATCAGATATAGAAGGCATGCCATGGGTTAAGAAGAGTTCAGGGAATACTTCAACCTCGAGTCAATGAGGCACTGGATGCCAATTTCTTCAATTTAACTGATGAGACACTGGGTGTCAATTTATAAAGCGTTGGGCACAATTATTACTTCAAATTTATCCAATGAGGCACTGGGTGCCAAATTGGTGTGTTGGTTGGATTCGTGTATCCGTCCGAATCTATGTCGTGTTAATAGGGGAAAGTAAAACAATAATTTTATTTGATAAATATTGAAATGGCAAATATGAGAAATGATTATGATATGAGAAATGAAAAATGAATTGATGAATTGAGATGTGAAACTTGAATGAATTCAAGTATTAATCAAAATATGAATCATGCCATTGAATGAGATGATGTATTCAAATGTTAAATGAAATGCCATTGATATATACTTATATATTTGAACATGTGAAAATCTTAGTAGATGTGACTAAGGAATGAGCAAAAATTATACTATTGAATTGAAACATATTAACATAGCTTACTTGTTGCATTTTGCATTTTAAATACTTGTATCATATTTATGTTATTCAAATTATAGAAATACCACTGAGTTTTACTCAGCGTGCGGTTTTGTTTTCCATGTGTAGGCTAGGTACTGTTCGATTTATCGCCGACTCAGCATCAAATCACAAATCCCGAGCTCAAGTGTGGTGATATCTTATTTTGTAATGGCATGTACCTAATGAGTCTTTTATTGATATTGTTTATAAGATGTTGTTTATAAGATGTTGTTAACTTAGTTGCTAGTGAAATGATGGTTAAATGTGTATATGGTTGTGGTTGAGGCTATGTTGGTATGTTAGCCGAGTTTATATTTTGGTATGTGATAGTTTAAAGTTTGGTGGCTTAGCATAATGCTTGGTATATGCTTAGCTTCATATTTGGTAACTTTAGAAGTTGAAAGTTAGTTCAAATATGGTAAATGTGATATGAATGAAAGTCTTGAATGTTCGATGTGTCGTTGGTGTATTTGAACATATAAAATGTGGTAGTAATGAGGGTACATTGGTTAGACATATTAGGTGATGAATTTGATGTATTTTGGGCATGTTTAATCGTGTGTTAAATAGGTTAAATAATTGGTAATTGAGTTGCTTAGTGCCCAAGTAAGTAGGAAATGGTAAACTTGAGTTCTAAGGTATTTTTGGGTACACACGACCTGGCCACACGGGCGTGTGTCACCCACGAGCAACACGCATGGGCATTTGACCCAAGTCAGAGAGTTACAAGGCCTGGCCACACGGGCATGTGTCTCAGCCGTGTGAGGTACACGGCTTGGCCACACGGCTGTGTGACCCCTGTAATCAAAATTTTTGTAATTATTTCCTAAACTTCTAGAATTGTTTAAAAATAGTCCTACCTTTTTTAAACTACTTTTAAGATCTCGTAGACTCGTAAAAGGGGCTGTAAGAGTAACTTTTACTCTGAATTGGGATGGATTAGCAATCCTAAATTAAATGCATTCCAATAACATCATCAAAGATATATTAAAAAGATAATCATAGACGGAGTATGGACCAATATTTTGATGCTAATAATTGGAATAGTCTTGTATGTATTCGAATTCTGACATTCAAGAAGGGATAAATAGTGATAAAAGTGTAGAAAGTGGAAGACGAAGTTTAACTTTGCATAGCTTGAATCATTATTCGATTGTAAAATATTCTAGTATGATATAATTTTATTGTTTGTGACCTACCTCTGTATATTATATTGTTAATAGCTAGTATGTATATGTGTAATTATGATTGATTAATTGTATGACATGTTAGTAATGCTCGTGACCCTAATCCGACGACGGAGAGGGGTTAGGGGTGTTACACGCGGCCTCAAAGAGTTACACGGTCTATTCACATGGTCGTGTGACTCCAAACTCACAGGCATCAAGCTATTACACGGCTTGCCCACACGGCCTCACACCCTCCACAGGACCCGGGAACACGAGCATGTGACCCTTGTTTTAACAATTTTCCTATTTTTTTGTTTTTTTTCAATTGATCCCTGATTGATACTAAATTGTTTTTAAGCTTCCATATGCTCAATATAAGACCGAAAGAGATTAATTACACGATGTATTTGAATATATGTGATATGATTACAATTAAATGAAATTTTGAATTATAAATTGTATGTAATTGTTTGGTTTTGCTCGTAGCATCCTATCATTCGGGTTCTACGATCAAACCTAGTATGGGGTGTTACAATTCTCGTAAGTGGAATTATCTTCAAAAGCAAGAATTTGGTTACAATTTATTAGCAGTAGAATTTTCCCTGCAATTGATATGTCTAACATTGATACTTTTCAAGCTGCTTTACTGTATGCGATCTTATAGAAAGATAGAATTTGTGTAGAGACATGGATCTATAGGAGTATAATTTGCTCTGTACAGAAAACCAAGGTAGAATTACGCTTTCCCAAATTATACAGACAAACAAAGGTACCTATAGGACGATCCAAATGCTTCTTGCAACGAACAAAGAATCCAATACAACAACCCAAGTTAAAGCACCTTGTAGAATATTGAAAGCACAAACCAGATGACCATGAAAAGCCGAATCAAGGCGAAAGTGATTTACTTGATTTGAAGTGGATAACTAGCTGGATGTAAGAGGCAGGACCTATTTATGAAGATCATGCAAGGAGAAATGGACTGAGGATGCCACAAGTCCCTGCCATTAAATACTATACCAAGCTAGGAATTAATAAAACTGAGTAAGAAGAAGAGCTAAAAGAATATGAAGAGGACCCTAAGAAGAAGAATATTCGGAAGGAAAAAAAACAAGGAGTCGGAGCCTGAATCCAACTAAATCTTAATGTTTTTAATTTTATTTGGGCTTTTTAATCATTTTTAAAACTTGAAAATTTTTCTTGGGTGTTTTTATTTTCTTTAGCTATAATTAAGTTTAGTTGATTTTCTTTTTAAAAAAATTTCTATGTAAGAACTTTGCAATTTTGAAGGCACTACAATTTGAAGCTAAATCAGTAAGGAAGAGACCACCCGACAACACCCGAAAACTTTTCACGATAATTGGGTAATCTCATTCCTCTATTTTGTTATTTACACATTAGGGACAATGTGCTGACTAAAGTATAGGGGGTAACATAGAAAAAAATTATTTTATTTCCTTTTTTTTATTTTTAGTTATGTTAGTAGTTAATTTTTTTTGTTTTGTGTGTTTTCTATGTGCTTGAGTTGGTAGAAATACAAGTAATTGGTTAGGAGCATGAACATAGGTTGATTGTTTAAACTGTAAATTTAGCTTGAAAATAAATAATGTAAGTTGTTTATATTTAGATTAATTAATTCAATTTATTAGTTTATGCTTAGGAAAATGGAATTAAATATACCAAGTGATAAAGGTAGATACAAATACGTATTTATGTTTGTTGAATAATAGGATGTTTAAATTAAAAATTCTTGATAAATAAATCCATAGTTATTGAAATGGTGCAGTATAATGAGTATAATCCTTACAAGCATGTGCTTAAATTAAAATGAATTGTGGGAACAAAAGCATTGTGTGAGTTAAAAGCATCGCAAGTGTGATAAAAAGCATAGAACGAATAAAAGCCAAGAGAGTGTTGCATGTTCATAGTGAAATAAAAATATGAGAAAAATCTCACTCATATTAGTACAAAAACCCGTAAGTGCTTGCATGTATAAATATTGTATTAGAGTTCAAAACATGGATGAAAGAAACTGAGTAGAGAAATTTGAACTGACTGTAGACTTCAAGTATAAATACTATATTCGTATGTACATTTTAATAGAGTTATATGTTTAATTTTATTTAACTTATTTGCTTTATAATTTTTTGAATTAATATGTTTGAATGTAGATAAATGAAATTATTTAGACATCTAGCTAAAGCTGTGTTTAAGCAAATCTTCCTAGTGTCAGTGCTCTAATCCGATCTAGTGTACCAAGCTTTCTCAAGTACATTTTCTTTTCTTGCATGTTTATTTTTCGTTTTATTTTGTTTTCTTGAGGACAAGCAAAAACTTAATTGTGGTGGTAGTTTTAGCACATTTTGGCACTTAAGGGGCTCGTTTTATATTTAATAATTGTATTTTTAGCTTTTATAGTTTAGATTTAATTAATTGCAAAATAAGCATTTTTACATAATAATTGATGTTAGTTGTTTACCTATTAAGCCAATACGTTAGGTAGTTCTAATATGTTTAATTGAGTGTGTAGAATGCATATTTAAAATCCCAACAGCCTTATGGATGACACCCGAGTGTAGAACAAGTTTCTCGAGATGCAACACGTGAAAATGGTTGTCAAATCCCAAGATCATAGTGTCATGTCGCGACACACCCTTGGTTGTGTCACGACACAGGCTAGACGCGGGACTCAAGAATCAACAAGGATAAAATCATCTGCATAATCAAAATTTTTCCGAATTTATGGCCTATAATAGACCTAATTAGGATTTCTAAACATCTCTATAAATAGGAAGGTTATTACTAATTAGTAAACAAGCCTTTAGGAGCTGTAGTTAGTATATTTAGGTTTTAATTAGTTTTATTTTCAATTTCTAAACACTTAGTTATTTTTTACTAGGTTTAATTTGAACCTAAGTACCTTTTATTATATTATTCAACAATTTTCTTTTATTGTTCTTTTGCAAACATCAAGATCAGTTCGTTGTCAAAATTTTCTGCAACTCCGAGCGTATTCGATTCATCTAATGGATAAATTTCTCTACTATTCTCTTATTTAATTTAGTCATGTTCTTTGACATGTTTAAATTAAAATCAAGAGTTATAGCATCTAGATTCATGAGAGGCTAAGTCTCTAAGGAGATTAACGAGTGGATATGAGAGTAGTTACTAGAGGAATGAGGTATTCCCATAGGAATTAGCTGGTTTTAAATTATGTATGCTTAAATCCTAGGAGTGATGACCCTAGGAAGTAATCTAGGTTAAACGAGGTCGGAAGATAAGTTTGCCTAGTAAATAATAATTTATCTCGGTGGAGAAAGTAAGGTCGGGAGATAAGCGAGTATCTGTCAATTAGTTAATTAGTAGAGGTTGGGAAGTAATACTAGTTAATTAATAGTTACTTCCATCTAAACCCGAATTATGAAGTTAATTACAACTACTAAAATGAGTTAATATTTTGCTTGTTATTTTGATTTAGTTGTTTGTTTACTTTCTACTATTTATTTCAGTTTAATTTAGTTTATGATTTTTTAAGTAATGTAGTTTTTAATTGTTATTATTTAGACTTGTTACCGTAGAAGTAGATTTTTATTTAATTCATCATTGTTTGGGTATGATCCTCAAAATACTTTCCTATGTTCCATTGTATACATCTATATTACAATTTGACCTGTATACTTGCGGACACTGCTGATTTAATTTAATATATTTTGGTGTGGTATTTTTTAGTGAAACATTTACATGTTTGGCGACAGTCACCTAATATATAATCTTTTAATCCTTTCTGTTTGGTCCCATCATGATCTTAAACATCGGGCCATTAATATTGAAGGTTAGGTAGATACATAATGAAGATTTCAAAATAAAGAAAAAATAATAATTGAGAGTGAAAATTAAGGAATAGTATAATATAGTAAGTATAAGATTCTTGCAAACTTGTGCTTTAATGAAAAAATCAAGTGAAGAAAATCTTTGTGAAGGCTAAAAGCCAAGCGAGAAAATCTCGAACGAACAAAAGGAAACTGAGTAAAAAGAAAAGAAAGAGAAAGAAAAATATACTCATTTTTGCACAAATGACTTGCCAAGATGTTTGTACTCATGAATACTATAGTGTACCTTAGGGAATGTAGAGAAAAGGAAGTGAGAGAAATGAATATAAAGTGGTGAGCCTAGTTGGGACATTTGGGGAGTACTGGGATATAATGTGCCAAACTATTTTCGTGCTTAACCTATTTTTTCAAGCCTATTGTTGAAATCCAAACCAACCTAAGCCGCAGAATGTTACAAGGTGATACACTGCATGGATGAAAATTGAACTGATAATTGAAATTTCTTACCACTTATATTTCTTTGAGCATAAATGTATATTTGGGTATTTGTTTTGATGGATCACTATACTTGACATTCTTCAATTTGTTTGCTTTGTAATTTAGTGGACTAACTGTCTAACATTAGAAATCACAAGTCAGTCACATATAGTGCTAGAATTATGTGTCTAGTTACATCATTTTGTTTGTATTACTCTGATCCAATTACGTATACAAAACATGCTCGACTACTTTATTATCTTGTGTGTTCTATTTGTCTTTTATTTTATCTTGTTTGCTTGAGGACAAGCAACGAGCGAAGTGTGGGGGTATTTGACCTGCCACAATTTATAGTGGAAAATTAGGTATTTCCTAGCACTTAACGAGTTTGTTTTTAAATTGTTTTATGTAATTTTATTGCATTTTTTTTGTTTCAATAGCTTAGATTTAATTTCCTGCAAAATATACATTTTTACACGAAATTTTGAGTTAGTTAACCTTTTGGGCCAATTCGGGCCTTAAGATAGTTTTAATGAGGTAATTGAGTGTGTAGGACACCTATTTGTAGACCCAAAAGCATCAGGAACAATAGTCAAGTTTCAACACGAGCTTCTGGATCGCAACACAGCCGAACGAGCTCTAGTTTTAATACTCAAAGTTGTGTATCGCAACATGCATAAGCCTGTGTCACGACATAAGTCTGATGGAAAGAAAAAATTAATCAAGGGTGTTTCATTCACACAATACATATTTAGCCTAATTAAGGCCTTGTAATTGACCTAAGTGAGCAGGTAACTCTGCCTATAAATAGTTAAGTTGATGCTAAGCTAAGGGGGAAGTAATTAGGTTTTAGTTTTAGACTTAGCTTTTAATTGGGATTTTAAAAAGGTTTTTATTTTCTTTGTAAAATAGTTTTTTTATTTCTTGTTCGAACTTGGATTCAGTTTGAGTCCAAGACTTGTTTATTAAGTATTTTGATATTTTTATTTCACTTCTTGCCAATTGACATCGATATCTCACCAACTGCTAAATGATTTCACAGAATTGAGCGCATCTAGATTATCAAACAGATCAATCTCTATTTTCCTTCATTTTAGTTTAACTTGTGTTTTTGCATGATTAAATTGATTATTAGAAAAATGGTCTCGAGATTCATGAGTAGCTAAATCCTTTAAGAAGATTAACAAGTGGATATGGGAATGATTAATGGAAGAATGAGGGCTCGCCATAGGATTAGTTGGTTTAAATTATGTATGCTTAAACCATAAGATATGCCCCTAGGAAGTCATCTACGTAAAATGAGCTCAAGAGATAAGTTTGCCAAGTAAATGATAATTTATATCGGTTTAGAAAGCGAGGTCGAGAGATAAGTGAGTATTTATCGAGTAATTAATCAGTTAGAGGTCAATAGGTAATAATTGGTTAGTTATTAGATAATTCACTAAAACTCAAGTTCTAAAGTTAATTACAACCATTGAAGCGAGTTAATCTTTTGATTGTTAATCGAGATTTCTTCGTTGGTTAATTTTATTCTAGTAATTTTAGTTTATTTCATAATATTTATTCTCTTTGATATTATTTATCGTAATATGATTTTTGGTGAGTACTGTTTAGACTTATTATTGTAGAAGATAATTTTAGATTTAATACATCCTCCCTTGGGTACAATCCTCGGAGTACTTCCTATACCTCGTTCTACAAAACTATATTACAATTTGACCCGTATACTTGTAAACACCGCTGTTTTATTTCAACTTTTTTTTTTGCTACAGTATTTCCAATCCAAACGTTTACACATTTAGCGACGGTCAGTATGCCTAGGTGAAACCGAAATGGTATCTTAGGTAGTAATTCTTAGCAAGGATGAGACTGAGAGGGTATTCTTAATTAACAGTGTTAAATAACTCAATTAAGGGAAATTATTACCTTAGTTGATAATTAGGAATTATCAATTCTAGGCCAAGTAACTTGCATCATTGAGACTAGAAATAAGAAGTTCTAATAGTTTAACTTAGGTTTAGTTTTAATTAATTAGTTTACTACAATCTTAATTTAGAATTTGCACTACTAATTCACACCTCAACTTGACTAATATTTGTTTCCAGATAATTGATTTAGTAATAATTTTCACCAATTTAGCAATCCATTTGGTACGATCCTCGATATTTTTTCATTGTAAACTTAACTATATTACAATTTGACATGTTCGCTTGTAGATACCACACTTCACATACATATATTTAATTGTAATATTTTAAACCCCGATGCATGCACTCTAAGGTATGGTCAAGTTCTTAGCGCCATTACAAGGATTGCAGTAGTGAAGAATTGTTATTGAGTTGGCTATCTAGTAAAATAATACTAATCGAAATATAAACGAGCTAAATTGTGTTTTAAATTTCTTTATTATTTTTAATACTTTAACTTTTAGCATTTTTGTTTATTTACCTTGTTGAAAATTTAACTCAATTATGGATGATGATGAATATAGGTGGTGTGATGAATGATACGTATACGAAGGGGGATCGAATTGGTTGAACAGAGCCTCAATGAAACCAGTGGAGTTATGATGAAGAATATGATATGAACAAGTAGTTGGATGAACCTTTGTATAATTTGTGTGGGTATGTGATTGAGAAACAGAGCTACAAACGAAGATGGTTTAAAAGCAATCTAATGTATGACCCACAGTCTTAGTCTTACCCGCAACCTCAATATAAATATCCAAATGGAGTAAAGATCATAGCATATATGAAAATGAGTTCGAGAAGGATTGAATCAACCGTGAATGCCAAGATATGTTCGAGCAAATCTAAAACGAGTTGAATGAGATGATGGAATTGCTCCAACATCAATTAGAAGTGCAATGTAACGCCCCAATTTTAGGGAATTCTGTGATTGTTTGGTAAAATTTAAAATTTTGTGTTCTGTTTGCTTGATGAAGGTTTATTTATGATAGGGGGCCTCTAGAAGGCCCAAGCTTAAGCTAAAACCCAGTAACTTTGTGTTATTTTAATCCATAAGAGGAAAAGGGGGTTCTGGTTAGTAGGGGTCTTAAATATTATTTGGGTAAAATAAGACATAAGGAAGCAAGTGGAAAAGTGGCATATGGCGCCACTAGGAAGGCTATAAAAGTGGCGTGTAGAAGGGTAGGAAGAGCCCAGGTTCAAGCCGCAAGACAAGCAAATAAGGTGTTTATTTTTTTGTGCACAAAAAGGGGAGGTGATGGAATTCAAGGGGGAACTCTGTTAGGGAGAGTTTAAGATGATAAGGGGAATGAGTAAGGATAAAGATAAGGGAGGAAATCTAGGAGCTTATCAAGGAACAAGAGGTGGCCGGCCAAGGGACTTTAGCATGGGAAATTCGACTAGGGTAGTGCTTGTATAAATTTGGCACAAGGGGGTAAGTGAGCCGTTTTCTGATCACTTTTCCTCTCCTTTTATTTTTCTTTTTCTCTCTATTTGTTATTCTTTTCTTCTTCTATTCCCCATAGCTGAATCCTTCAGCCACCTTACTTTATATCACCTTCCTTCCATTATTTTTAAAACTATAGCCGATTGCCTTAAATCCTGAAATCTCGAAAACTTGATTCCTCTTATACCAATTTCCCTAGACAATTCTCTTAATTTTTCTCATCATCTTTGGCCGATTCTCTTATCCTCTAAACCCCAAGTTTCTATCGACAATACCACAGTAAAACCCTCATATTTTATCTTTCTCTACACTATTGCAAAAAAAGCCGAAAATCCCACACTATCCTAGGGACATAGCCGAATACTGAGATCACTGAAGGCTTGACTTTTGTTATTGTTTGAGGGCTTAAAGCTACATCAGAATCAAGTAGGAACTAAGGGGGACGTTGACTGAAAGAATCGATGGTAAGTCTTTCCAAGTTAGTCTATCTTTCGTATTTTAAAAAAAGCCAGAATCCCTAAAAGTTATGGAGGTTGTCGATTTGGACTTGTACCCCTAAGGGGGTTGTGATAACAATATTATTTTGGTAATAGTGTGATTAAGAGGCTGTTGATCAAGGGCTTGGACAAGTGGAGCGAACGGATCTGGATTGAGACTCTACTTTCGGCAAAGGTAGGAACGCTAAGGCCTAAGGTGTTATTGGCCGAATTTGGTAAGGAGTTAATATGTAGTTTGTTTCGGTAGTTAGATTAACGTGGTAGTAGTATAATTGTAGGCAGTTCATGCGTAGACCTCGTCAGCGAAACGTCATAAAACAAGTGTGTAACTGACACCCTCTCATAGACTAGATTAGCAAAAGTCGAAAAGCCGAAATGCCGAAAAGTCGGTATTTTGGGAATTTGCGAGTGTGCGAATGCTCGCAAGATAGTTGGGTTTGTATATTTGGTAATCTAAAGTAACAAACCGCAAAGACGCTGCGATTTCGGAATTTTGATAATTTGGGCTTAATGGGCCAAAATCGAGTTCATGGGCCAACGGCCCAATTGATAAGTATCTTGTGTAAGTGTTCGATGGTACGTAAATGGTTAGGATATGCATGAAAACCCTAAAAGTAGCTAAATTACTATAATACCCTTATGTATGGAAAATTACCATGATACCCCCGGGTGTAAACGACCGATATGCCCCTAGGGTTAATTTTGTCTAAAAAGCATGTTAATTTAAATCTATATGTTGTATGCCATGAATGAATCTTTGTTGCATGGGGACATGGGTTATATTTTGGAGGAAGCGTCCTGGTGGCTATGCCACAATTATCTGATCTGGTGGCTCTGCCACATATTTCTATTCTGGTGGCTCGCCACGATTATTCAGATCCGTGACTCTGTCACATTATTCTGCTCGCGACCATGCTGCATATTTCTGAGGTGTGTAGCGGTTGGGTGGGTCGAGTAGTCTCCCCACATGGTGAAAGGTTGGTAAGGGGGTGCATGTGGTTGGTTATGGGTTGGGTTTTGCATATACATGAAATATCTGATCTAATCTATTATGGGCCTATGGGCTTAATTCTGTATTTTGTTCTGGGCTAAGGCCGATTTATTCTGTTTCTATGGGATGAGCTGATATGGGCTATGGTTGGGTTAATTGTACACATTGAGTTTCCCCAAACTCATCCCCTATTTTCATCCATGCAGGTAATCCCCAACCATAGTGGGCTTGGAGCTGCGAGGGATTCGGAGTGGCCACTCGTTCTGCATATGGTTTTCTTCTGGTGAATTGGACTTCATTTTTCATTTACTTTGATGATTTGGGTTTTATTATGTAATAAGGCCGCTCTATTATTTTTTTATGGGTTTGGTTTATATTTTATTATGATGAACTTAATTTATATTAACTATCAAAATGGGCTAGATCTAGGGTTCGTTTTCAAAAGCATAAATTGATTTCAAAGTAACACGATCTCGAACAAGGCTTCTACTATGATAACGTTTCCTAAAATTAAATATGTTTTATTTTAAAATAAACATAATTACAATGGTAACCTAAAGGAATACACGATGTTAGAGTGTGGCAATGGCGGTGTGCATGTCTAGGATTGGATCCGAAAGAGCTTGGTACTTAGCAATCCGATGGACTCACCTCCTCTTTTCGGTTTCCTACCGGTGCCTGACTTCCATCACTTTAACCCTTAATGAATTAATTCTTTGAACATCAAGTACGATTTTCTGGACTAAGAATGGAAAAATGTTTTAACGCTTTGATGTGGCACGTCGGATCCGGTCATAACGTCTAGGCCGGGTTTGGGGTGTTACATTTAGTGGTATCAAAGCCAGGTTGCAACAACTCGGCTATGGAATGGGTTTACAAAAACAAAGTTTTAAAAAAAAAGAAAAAAACTTTTGAAAGAAGTTCTCGGTTTTTAAAATTTGGATCTTCTGAAGGTGACATTCCAAATCTCCGGCCCAAGCCTGTAAGTATCATTCTGAATTTCTCTGAATATTTCTCTAGATTATCCATCTATAGTAAAACTCTGCTAGGATACTCTAGATAGGATGATACTAAGACCATAGGAAAATTTGATAAGAGACTGAAACTGTAGCTAGACTTCGGTTCTGCGAAAACAATCTCTGAAATACTGTCCGATTCATAAAACATCTATAATAAACATTGGAATGTTATTAATGCATAAAATTCGTAAACAGATAATATGATATGAGTACAAAAGCCACTTGTGGAAGAGGTCGTGGACGTGGCCGAGGAAGGGCTCGAGCGGTATCTTCGTCTTTGGGACATATGCCGGCGGCAGATGCACCGGTACCATCGGCAACGGAAGTGGAGTCTCATGATCGTGGTGCCGGGGATGACGCCCTATCATAGGCAATGCTTTATGTTCTGGAAATGGTTGCCGGGGTAAGTATGGGCAACGGAGTTCGGGGATCCATTTCTGAATGACTCCGGGCCAACGGAGCGGAGATCTTTAGGGGTGTGTCAGGTATCGCCCCGAATGTGGCAGAATATTGGTTGGAGGCAACAGAACGAATTATGGACGACTTGGATTGCTCTGTGGAGCAGAAATTGAAGGGAGCCGTATCGTTGCTACGGGACGAGGCTTACCAGTGGTGGCTCACTATGAGAGAAGGCACCCCAGCTGATAAGGTAACTTGGGAACTGTTTAAGACGGCCTTTAAAGGTAAGTATGTTGGGGCAAGTTATGTGGACGCTCGCAGAAAGGAATTCTTGAATGTGGTGCAAGGAGGTAAAACAGTTACCGAGTACGAGGCTGAGTTTCTGAGGTTGAGCCGGTATGCCGTGGGCATAGTTGCTATGGAATATGAGCAAAGTGTGCGCTTCGAGGATGGTCTTAGGGATGACCTGAGGGTGTTGATTGCTCCGCAGAGGGAGCGAGACTTTGCAGTATTGGTGGAGAAGGCAAAGATAGCAGAGGAGGTTAAGCGGGCTGAAAAGTAGGATCGGGAGAAGGATCGAAACCGTTTTCAGAGGGATTCAGGACCCTCGGGTGGTGCTAATAGGAATGTTAAGAGAGCAAGGGTGGAGGAACCAGTGCGAGTAGTGCCGATGAATGTGGTTAGACCACCAATCTGTGGAGACTGTGTTAAGGTACATTTGGGTGAGTGTAGGAAACGTTCCGGTGTATGTTTCTGATGCGGATCTATGGAGCATAGAGTTAAGGACTGCCCTTACAGAGCGAAGCAGGCTCAGGTTGCTGTACAGAGGGTTGTTCAACCCATGAGAGGTAGACCACAACCACCGAGAGGACGTGGACAAGGTAGGGGTGGAAACGGAAATGGTCGAGGTCGAGGGGCACCTGGTAGGGGTGTCGAAAATGCTGAAGCTCGACAGCCAGCTTTGGTATATGCAGCTCGTTGTCGAGAGGAGGGCGACGCACCTGACGTCATAACTGGTACGTTCTTGGTTTTTGGCATGCCATATACTGCTTTAGTGGATATTGGATCTACTCATTCCTATGTTGCATGTGCCATATCTGGGTCGTTGGGTGTGCACTCTGAGAAGATTGTGAGTGGGGTATCTGTGTTAAATCCTTTAGGTCACTCGGTTAGGGTAGAAAAACTGTATAGGAATGTACCCTTAGAAACTCAAGGCAAGGTTTTTCCTGGAGATCTGATGGAGTTATCGTTCGGAGAGTTTGACCTCATTCATGGAATGGATTGGCTTATTAAGCATAGGGCGACTTTGGATTGTGCTGCAAAATGAATGGTGTTAAGGACCACGAAGGGTGAGGAGGTTATGATGATAGGCAAGCGAAGGGATTATTTGTCTAATGTGGTGTTGGCATTGAGGGCCGAAAAGTGGATTCGGAAAGGTTGTGAGGCCTATTTGGCATTTGTAAGTCAGTTGAAAGAGGAAGGGCTGACAGTGGACAAGGTTAGTGTAATATCCTGATTTTGGGCCTAGTCGGAATAGCGATTTCGTGACCACAAAATCCAAGATAGAAATAATTATTTTATGATTATTTTGAGGTCTATTATATGATTGCATGATTGTGTGAAAATTTTGTGAAGAAATTTTATGCATAAAATGCTTAAATTGAAATTAGGGACTAAATCGAATAATTTGTAAAACTTGCATTCTAGAAGTTTCTAGTATGAAATTGTTTTGAAATATTAATTAGGAGGTCTTAAATAGAAATTTTACCAATTTCTAAGTCTATGGACAAAAATTGGACATGGATGGAATTTTTGGAAAGTTTAGTAGTAAGGGCATTTTGGTCATTTAGGGGTAAAATGAATTAAAATACAAAATTAAAAGCCAATTTTGCTCATCTTCAACCCCATGGCCGAATATAGCAAGGAGAAACCATGGCTAGGGGTTTTCAAGCTTCCAAGCTCGATTGTAAGTCCGTTCTAGCCTCGTTTTTAATGATTTTTACGTTTTTGGAGTCCCGATATCTCAATTAAGCTTATGCTAGCAATAATTTAACCTAGGGTTCATATTTGGAAAAATACCCATAGGAAAAATTTGTGTATTTTGGTGTTTTATGATAGAATATGAGGTTTTAAATTATGTTAGATAACTTGTACTACTCGGTTTTAAGTGAAAACGAGCAAAAGGGCTTAATCGGTAAAAATACCTAATAGTCATAAGTACATGTTAGAGTGAGAATTTGATGTTACCATAGAACGGAAAAATGATCAGCATGTCATAAAACATAAGAAAATAGGCTGAAGTTTAATTTACGAGCTTTGGGGTAAAAGTGTAAATATGCGAAAGTTTAGGGGCAAAACTGTAATTTTTCCAAAATATGATTTTGGGTCAATTTGTATAATGTGAGTCCTAATTAGACTATATTTTAAATGATAGAGCAAGGAAAACTAAAATTCAGGCTAAAATGGGGAAAATACCAAGTTGTGGACGAAATGGTAAAAGTAGCCATTTTAGCATATGAGGTAAGTTCATATGTAAATATTGGTAACATAGTTATTATTTTAAATGTTCTAATGTTATTTAAATGATATGATAATTATTATGAAATATTATACTGTGATAATTGTTTGTTAATATGTTACATATGTGGCACTTATGTGCAAACTTTCCATGTATCCGAATTATATTCCGATGTGTTCAACGGGTAAAATTCTACTCAAATGGAGGAATACTCGAGATGAAAGGGACGTGTAACGCCCCCACACCCGAGACCGTCGCCGGAGTCGAGTATGAGGTGTTACTAAGCTTAATTTAACATATTTAGAACTTTGGATTATTTATTTCTACATTCACAGCTTTTAAGCTACTTGCATCACAGTCACAAGAAAATTCATATCTCGAGTTACGAAATTCAAAATCAAGATCTGTAAATTTTACCTAAATCTAGACTCATATACCTATCTACTAATTTTTTTCTAGAATTTTTGGTTGGGCCAATTAGTACAGTTTATTAGTTAAATTTACCCCTATTTCAGGACTTGACTGGTCTGACCTCTATTTACCACGAACCACATTTCTCTCTCTAAAAAATCCATATAACTATGAGGTTTATTTATCCTGAAACTAGACTCAATAAGGGTTCTGAGAATATAAAATACACTACTTAATTATATCTTTACAATTTATGGTGAATTTCTAAAGTTGGAACAGGGGATTCAGAAACTGCTATGACCCTGTTTCACTAAAATTCAAATATCTTGTAACATATAATTCCTTTACCTGTTTCATTTGTTTCATGTGTAACTAGACATAATAAGCTTCAATTTGATATGTAGTCCATCACCAAGTTAAATTTATATGATTTTAGTAAATTTTAAACTCGCGTCGTTGTTGCAAAGATTCATTTATGGCAAATTTCATCCCTTTTATGAGTTTTATGCACTAAGTATCTTAATAATTTTCCTTAACATCAAATATAATCTAAACTAACTATTTTCATAATTTATCATTATCAAGCATTTCCTCAACCATTCCATCACCATACCATAAGATCATTTACACAAAAAGGTATATTGCTATACATGCCATACTTAAATTTACAAGCCATTACCAAAAGTCTTAGGATAGTGTGATGAGCCTTGACCTATCCCGACTCGAAAGTGGCTTGTCCAAAACTACAATGAGTAAGAAGGAGGAGTAAGCATAAATGCTTAGTAAGTTCATATGGAAATAATAAGTAACATAACAAACAATCATACCAATCAACATTAGCATGTATCACTAAAACACATATCACATTTTTAATCATTTTTCATCATCTTATTACCTTATCGTGGTTGTATCAATACTCAACCCGAGGGTTAAATACATACCTGTCCAAAATATCCATTGCATATCACTTACCAATACGTCTCTTTACATCTCGAATATTCCTCCATTTGAGTAGAACTTTACCCGTTGAACACATCGGAATATAATTCGGATACATGGATAACTTGCACATAAGTGCCATATATGCAATCAAGCAATCATGTAACCCGCCCATAAGCGAACTCGGACTCAACTCAACGAGCTCGGGTGTTCGCATCCATAAGTGAACTCGGACTCAACTCAACGAGTTCGGACATTCGCATCCATAAGTGAACTCGGACTCAACTCAACGATTTCGGATGCTCAACCATCCTAGTGACATGTCACTTTTATCCTAATCTATTCCTAAGGTTCAAACGGACTTTTTCCTCGAACACTTATCCTTGCCGTCTTCCGTAGAATGCCGAAATCAATACTCGGTAACAATTATATTTAACAAGTAGTTCACATAATTTACATATTATTTGAAATTAACCACAAAGCATACATTTCATAATAAAATTCAGCATAACATATAATTAACATCAATAACTTAAAAATAACCATTATGCTACATTATTTACACATGAACTTACCTTGGTACCAAAATACAAGGATTTTGCAATTTAGTCCACAATCTTTTCTTTTCCTCGATTGAGGTCGATTCCACATCTTTCTTGATCTAAAATAACACATTTAGCTTATTTAATACTCACATTATCAAATTAATCCTTAACTCAAATTTTGGCAAAATTACAATTTTACCCCTAAACTTTTGCATATTTACATTTTGCCCCTAGGCTCTGGATTAAACTTTATTCCTTATTCTTATGTTTTACAACATGCTGATCACTTTTTTCTTCTATGGCAACATCAAATTCTCACTCTAACATGTACTTGTGACTATTACGTATTTTTACCGATTAAGCCCTTTTACTCGCTTTTGCTTAAAATCGAGTAGTACAAGTTGTCTAACATAATTTAAAACTTCATATTCTATCATAAAACATCAAAATACACAAATTTCACCTATGGGTATTTTTCCAAATATAAACCCTAGGTTAAATTATTGCTAACATAAGCTTTATCGAGTTAAGGGATCTCAAAACGTAAAAATCATTAAAAGCGGGCTTGGAATCACTTACTATGGAGCTTGGAAGCTTGAAACAAACCCTAGCTATGGAGAACCCTTGAAATTTCGGCCTAATGAAGAAGATGAACAAAATTGGCTTTTAATTTTGTTTTAATTCATTTTAATAACTAAATGACCAAAATACCCTTACTACTAAACTTTCCAAAATTCCTTCCATGTCCTAATTTTGTCCATGAACTTGAAATTGGTCAAGTTTCTATTTAAGACCTCCTCATTAATATTCCAAAACAATTTCATACTAAAAACTTCTAGAATGCAAGTTTTGCAACTTATTCGATTTAGTCCCTACTTTCAATTTAAGCACTTTAGGCATAGAATTTCATCACGAAATTTTCACACAATCATGCAATCATATCATAAACCTCAAAATAATTATAAAATAATTATTTCTATCTCGGATTTATGGTCACGAAACCACTATTCCGATTAGGCCCTAATTCGGGATATTACAGGACGTATTGGTAAGTGTTGTGAAATGAATACTTTGAACAGGTATGTACTTAACCTTTGGGTTGAAAACTCGATATAACAACAATATGATAAGATGATAAATGAAAATGTGATATGAATGTCTCGGTGATGATTATGCAAATGATGTTTTATGTTTGCGTATATAGTTGTGTTACTTGCTATTTGCATGTGAGCTTACTAAGAATTTATGGTTACTCCCTCCTTTTCATTCCTTGTAGTGTTGACAAGCCATCTCAGAAATCAGGAACGGTCGGAGGCACACTCACACTATCCGTATACCATCTTGGCATAATGGCTTGTATATTTTGAGTATGGCATGTATAGCATTATAATCATTTTGTATATATGGTCTTATGATACGGTTATTGAGTGGTATGGAAATGCTTGGTAATGATTAGCCATTGGAATGGCTAATCATGATCATATTTGGTGTTATGTATGCTAAATTGCTAGCTAATCCATGGAAACCATGAAATAGGTAAAATGTACCATAAAATAGATTCAGACAGCAACAGTGATGTGAGTTTGAAAAACCATTAAAAATAGTAGAGATACAATTAGATGATGAATAAAATATGGAATTTAAGAATTATGAGTCTTTTTTCATATGGATGGAACAAAACAGGTATATGAGTTATATTTTATGAGATGTTTAAATTTTTGTGAAACAGGTCTAGAACGATTTCTGGATCCCATTTTCTGACTTTGGAAATTCACCATAAATTGTTCAAAGATAACTATAAGTCATGATTTATATTTACAGATTCCTTATTAAGTCTAGTTTTATTAGAAACAAACGGTATAGTTATTGAAACTCTGTACAAGGAGATATCTAATTCGTAATACACAGAGGTCAGAGCAGTCAAACCCTGAAATAGGGGAGAATTTAAATAATAAATTGTACTAATTTTCTAGACCAAAAATTCTAGAAAAAAAATTAGTAAATATATATATGAGTCTAGTTTTAGGGAAAATTTACGGAATTGAATTTCGAGTTTTGGAACTCGAGATATGAATTTTTAAGCGAATGTGACACAGATTGCTAGCTTGACTGAAAATTTTAAAAATAAATTGTTTGAGCTGTTTAAGTAATGAATTAAGTCTGTTAACACCTCGTGTTCGACTCCGGCGATGGTATCGGGTACGGGGCATTACATTTGGTGGTATCAGAGCCAGGTTTAGTCGGTTCTCGGACTAACTTAGCATGTGTAAAAGTTTAACTATACATGTCACTGATATGTGATAGTGTGATGTCTTCCGATGCGTATGAGTACCATCTTATTTAGACAGGGTACTCTCCAACCGAGCTGCGCTGACCATGTTCAATGTTATGTGAAGGTATTTGAGTAAAATTATGATTATGATAAGTCTCGGTTCAGAAAAGTGTAAATAAAAGTTTATGATACATATGTGATAAATATTCATATTTGCTTAATGCTTATATGATGTAGTGTATATGGCTTACTTGATAAGATGAACGGAATAAATAGAAAGTAGTAGAGGTATGAATAAAAGTCATAATATTATGATACGAATGAAAATGTCCTTGTCTTGATTTGGACGTCGAATGTTGATGAATGTTAATGATATATAATTTTTATAAGATAAAGGATTATAATGAAATGAACTTATCTATGTTAAATTGTTGGACTGAATTATATGATTGTAATGATATGTACATGATGATGCATGAAATGAATGTTGTCATTGTGATGCAAATATCTATGTTTGTTTGGCCTTATATGATGTCATGAGCATGAATTAATTTAATTAAATGAATGGATAAGTAAAGTGTGACAGCCCAAAATTGACCCTAGTCAGGAAGTGGTTTCGGGACCGCTAAACCGAGTCACCGAAATGTTGGAACGTAATATTTATTTTCTAGAATATGTAATTATGAATGTGTGAAAATTTCAAGCTTCGATTTAGTCGATTGCATGTGAATTCAGTTAGTAGGACTTGTGTGACACTTTTGAAATGTGATAGGCTAATCTATATGGACCTAATAGTGCATGTAATCAAAGGGGGACTTGCATGTCAAATTTCCCCTAATTGGTAGTGGCCGCCATGACAAGGATTATGGGCAAAAACATGTCATAAAACATGTTGTGACAATGGTGTATGTAAGAAAAAATAAAATAATGAGCATGGGAATTGAATAATGAAAGGAAGAAAAAAAAGAGAATGGTGTGAGTGTCTCCCCCTTGTCATGAGTTGAAGAAAAGAGAAAAAAATTGTTCATCCTTTTCATTCTCTCTTGGCCGAAAATTCTAAGGAAAAAGGAGGAGTTTTGCTTCATGTTTGGTTTGGAAGAGGATTAGGAAGAGGTTTGGCTATACTTGTATCAAGATTAAGGTATGTTTGATGTTGTGCCATGAGATTCATGCATGTTTTTAGTTGCTAGCTTGATGTTCTTATTAGCCATGGTTCAAATCCTTGCTATGTCATGGGAATGGTATTCGCCAAGGTGGATTTTGTGTTAATGCCATTGCATGCTAAATATGAAGCTTGTTAATGATATATGTGATGGTGGGTTGATGACTCTTGGATTTTCTTTTTAGCATTTTTAGTGAGACATTAAGTTCTTTGTTTAACCATGACCAAAATTGAAATGGTATGGTGTTGTGATGTATTCGCCATGGTATATCCATAAGCATGATTTATGCTTATTGCATGGTAGGTAAGATTTGTGTGGATATATGTTTATATTTGGTTATAATCAACTTGAGATTCGCCCTTGCACCTATATGTATATATGTTTGCACATGATGTATTGGTATGACATATATACTATCTCAAGGTATATATTTTCTTATGATGATGTTTTGGTTATGAAGTAAATGATAGATGCGTATTGAGCTACAATATGTAATGCATTAGTTAGTAAAATGTATGCCATTTATGTGTGGTATTAAACGTGTAATTGGCCTCAACATCAACATGCATATTCGGCCACATGAATGAGTACATAGGTTGATGTGTTGTTCGCCATAAGTAAGCATGTTGAAGGCTTTATCTTGACTTAGAAAATTCGCTAAAGAGAATACTAACTAATGTTTGAGTTTGATTCATGATTTCGTACATATGTGACTTTAATGTTTAATGAATATATGTGGGCTAAGTACCTTGAATTCCCCTTTTCGCTGCTCAAATGATTAAATCAAATTATTTGTTAAATTAAGCTCAAGAGCAAAGGGAACTAAATCCGATAAAGGGAAGGAAAAAGTGGTCGAATAGCCATCGAATCGCTCGACAACATCCGAGGTAAGTTCTTGAGTAATAGAGCTTAAATTATGATTTGATTAGATCATGTCTCAAGTAAATCAAATCATGCTCTTTGTGTGTGGATATTGAACCGAAATGTGCAAGAGTGATAAGTGTATTGTATTTGAGTTTTGCTAATGAAAATGAAATACGAATGTGTCATGATTTAGTGTTAAATGTGCATGTTTATCCGAATGGTGTCCGGCTAAGTCCCAAGGCTTTTGTGCTAAGTGACTAAATCCGGTCAATTCTCAAGGCATTTGTGCGAAGTTACCAAAACCGGTTAAGTCCCGAAGGCATTTGTGCGAGTTACCAAAACCGGCTAATCCCAAGGCAATTGTGCGAATTACTATAACCGGGCTATGTCCCGAAGACAATCGAGCGAGTCGCTATATCCGGTTAAATTCAAGGTACGTGATTCGGGAATGAGCAATCTTGCTGTAAAAATTTCAGTTAATACACTTGCAAAAATTCCAGCAATGAGGTATGTGCATTGGAATAGTTGAGTTCCTTGAATAATATTCGCCGCTTGAGTAATGAGCTTCCGGTATTTGGCTAAGATGATCCCTTATGTATGAACATAGGGGTTGGAATGTAAAGTAGAAATGATTTGAATATATGAATACGCGGAATTATCCCTTTAATTATGTGAATGCTATACTTCAGATTGTGTTTAAATTCTTGCTCAAAACTTACTAAGCATAAATTGCTTACTCCGTTTCTTTGTTCTCTGTTTTATAGATTTTGGCTCGTCAGCTATCGGACTCGGGATTTTGAAGTCGAAGTCGCCCACACTATCAAAGCCCCCTTTTTGGTACAATTTTGGTTGAGCTTTGAAATGGCATGTATAGGACTACCCTTTGTTGTTTTTCAAGTACCTTTTTGTGATGTATGTGTGTACGGCCATGCGAAAATGGCTCGTAGAAGTGGAGTATGGCATTAGACCATTTGTGTTTATGTATGTATATATGGTTTCATGATGTGACTATGGACTGGAATGGAAGTTTTGGGCAATGATCAGCCCTTGGAATGGCTAAATATGATCATATGTGGACCTATGTATGACAAAACTCTAGTTGGTCCATGGAAACCACGAAATAGGTAAAGTTTACCTTGAAAACAGATGCTGACAGCAGCAGTGGTGTGGATGTGAAAAATCACTAAAAATAGCAGGAATGGAATTAAATAGTGAATAAATTATGTAAATAAACATTGATGAATCTACTTTCATATGGAAGAAACGAAACAGTCATATGAGTTGTATGTTAAGAGATATTTAGGTTTTCGTGAAACAGGGCCAGAACGGTTTCTGGATTCCCTGTTCCAACTTTGGAAATTCATTGTAAATTAAACAGAGATAATTAGGAGTCATGCAATGTATGTATAGATTCCTCCTTGAGTCTAGTTTCTATAGAAACAAACGGCATCAGTATTGAAGCCCTGTACAGGGAGATATCCAATTCGTAATGCGTGAAGGTCAGTGTAGTCGAACCCTGGATTAGGGGAGACTTTAACTAATAAACTGTACTAATTGGCCTGACCAAAAATTCTAGAAAAAAATATGTAGATGTACATATGAGTCTAGTTTCAGGGAAAAATTACGAAACTGATTTTCAAGCTTTGAAACTCAAGATATGATTTTTAAGGCGACAGTGACGCAGTAACCAGCTTGTCTGGAAATTTTTTTTATGGACTGTGAAAATAATTAAGTTAAGTCTATGTGCACCTTGTGTTCTACTCCGGTAACGGACTCGGGTACGGGGTGTTACATAAAGCTATCTAGAAAACATAGAATGTATGCATAAGTATATTGTCTAAATGGGACAATAGGAAAATTTGTGTAAGCCAACATGAATGTTGCATTGCCTGAATGAATGACATGATTTTGATGATGTTGCTATGATGATGGAAGTTGTGTCATATGTGTATGTCTAAGAAAGTCGAGTCAGAGGTCCTACAACCCCTCCCCCTTACCGAAGTGGTACTTATAATGGAATTTCATGAGATTTGTATTGAATAAGTTTCCGGTTGAGAACCCAAAGAGTTCAGTGATAGAATAATTATAAGTATGATCAGAGATTGAAAATGAGCTGATAAGTAAAGTCAGAGTCAGTAAAGTATCGGATTGATATAAAGATTATTGGAATTATGCACTGTCCCAGTTAGAGAAGGAAATTCTTTTTGGTAAATCGAATTACTTAGGTGCAAGGTCGAGAAAAGTGTAAATCAAAATTTATTCAGAGCTGACCTTCTTTAGTGAATGGTTTAATATGAAATTTGTGATGGCAGAACTAGTTGGGGAAATGATATTTGAAATGTGAACTATCTCGAGTGTGACAGCTTATGATCGGACAGCTTTTAGCGATCTCTTTTGAGATGTTCTGTGTTTACCCGTTCTCAGAAATATTTCTATGGCTATTGATCTTTTGAAGAAATTCTTGTTATATGTGAATGTCTTCTAATTCTAGTGTTGGATGAAAGCATTGGTAGTCTGACTAGTTTATAATTTATATTGCTCTATTTCATCGGGTATTCTATTCCATTTCGTCTGATAAGAATTGATGAGAGAATACATATGATATTATGATTCTGTTTCTTCTACTTGATGTTTCATCTAATATATATGTTTGGGAAGATATATTGTTCTTGTTATATTTGATTCCAGTGGGATTAAATGATGTTTTCTTTTGGACTTTCTTTCTTTGAAGAATTATCGGGTATTCGTATTTTCTCTATGAGTTTGGTTTTCGATTCTCGGCATAGTATTGTATCTTGGATTTCTTTATTCGGTTTTCTTGTTATCTTTGTTCTATAATTTGTCAATTATGACTCATGTTCGAAGTACGTTCTTTAGCTCGTGATAATCATGTCAAATATGACTATACTTCTAATTTGATCTTGGTAATGTGGTGATTTTAGTATTGGGATTTTTTTTCTAATTTCTGTGTAAGGATTTGACATCAGTAAAGGCATAGGTGATAAAAGCGCGAGTTTCAGTCGGTATGGTGAATTATTTATTTGAAAGATTTCATGTGATAATTATGTCAGGATTATTTTTCTCAACTCTAATAATATAATTTCATTTTTGTACTGATAAAAGAGTAAATAGTCTGAACGAGAAGTGTATATTTATTAGAAAAAGTTGGATATTAGTTAAAGTCACTACGAATGATAAGGTTTTCGTCTTGTGAAAGCTGAAAAGTTTATTACATGTTGACAAAGTTTGGATAGATGAGAATATTGGTAACCGAAGCGTCTGAACTAGACTAGTCTACATTGAGTAAAGACTTCCTAACTCTCAGTAATGTACCGTTGTATGAATTGTGATGTGTTTCAAGACAGTGAGGTAATGTGATAGTTTAGAGCTTTCGATGTTACATAAAATCGGAGTTGTTAAAGGGGTTAAAGCCGAGCATTGGAATCTATCAAAATTATCCTTGTCAGTGTTGATATTGGGATGGAAATGAGAAGGATTATTCTTGAGGCCATATCGTAATTAATTCCATAGCGTAAAGAGGAAAATGTGATGTATCCTATTGTTAAATGTTTAGCGAGATCTATAAATCATATCTGTATTGAATGAATTCCTACTCATCAGATTCATGGAATTTTAGGTCTCTTTGATTGTTGGATTTCTTGGAATTTTGGTCTCCATTAATCAATTTAAGATCCGAGTTTTATGTCATGATATCATGGGAAACTGAGAAGGGTTGACAATTTAAGAACAGTTGAGAGTTGAGACTGTAAGCTTTCAGATCATATGAGAAATTAAAGAGATGTATTGGAGGTACAGCCTAAGTGAAAGTTCTTCGGCACCGAATATGAGATTAAAAGTGAAGCTTTTCTAGTAAGATTTTCGGGGACAAAAATCCCTAAAGGGGGGGAGAGTTGTAATATCCTGATTTTGGGCCTAGTCGGAATAGCGGTTTCGTGACCACAAAATCCGAGATAGAAATAATTATTTTATGATTATTTTGAGGTCTATGATATGATTGCATGATTGTGTGAAAATTTCATGAAGAAATTTTATGCATAAAGTGCTTAAATTGAAATTAGGGACTAAATCAAATAATTTGTAAAACTTGCATTCTAGAAGTTTCTAGTATGAAATTGTTTTGAAATATTAATTAGGAGGTCTTAAATAGAAATTTTACCAATTTCTAAGTCTATGGACAAAATTGGACATGGATGGAATTTTGGAAAGTTTAGTAGTAAGGGCATTTTGGTCATTTAGGGTAAAATGAATTAAAATACAAAATTAAAAGCCAATTTTGCTCATCTTCAACCCCATGACCGAATATAGCAAGGAGAAACCATGGCTAGGGTTTTTCAAGCTTCCAAGCTCGATTGTAAGTCCGTTCTAGCCTCGTTTTTAATGATTTTTACGTTTTTGGAGTCCCGGTAGCTCAATTAAGCTTATGCTAGCAATAATTTAACCTAAGGTTCATATTTGGAAAAATACCCATAGGCAAAATTTGTGTATTTTGGTGTTTTATGATAGAATATGAGGTTTTAAATTATGTTAGACAACTTGTACTACTCGGTTTTAAGTGAAAACGAGCAAAAAGGCTTAATCGGTAAAAATACCTAATAGTCATAAGTACATGTTAGAGTGAGAATTTGATGTTACCATAGAAGGGAAAAATGATCAGCATGTCACAAAACATAAGAAAATAGGCTGAAGTTTAATTTACGAGCTTTGGGGTAAAAGTGTAAATATGCGAAAGTTTAGGGGCAAAACTGTAATTTTGCCAAAATATGATTTTGGGTCAATTTGTATAATGTGAGTCCTAATTAGACTATATTTTAAATGATAGAGCAAGGAAAACTAAAATTCGGGCTAAAATGGGGAAAATACCAAGTTGTGGACGAAATGGTAAAAGTAGCTATTTTCGCATACGAGGTAAGTTCATATGTAAATGTTGGTAACATAGTTATTATTTTAAATGTTTTAATGTTATTTAAATGATATGATAATTATTATGAAATATTATACTGTGATAATTGTTTGTTAATATGTCAAATTATGTGATATACTTGGAAAATGTGAAATACTACCGAGTATCGGTAACGGCATTCCGTAGAAGATGGTTGAGACACATGATTGGGAAAAAGGTCCCGTTTGTGACAGCCTTAAAACGACCCTAGTCGAAATGTGGTTTCGGGACCACAAAACCAAGGCATAAAAATAATTTAATATTTATTTTATTGCCTATAATGTGTGTTAACTCATGTGTGATATTTTTTATGCTTTGATTTAGAATTATAGATGTGAATTTCACTAGAAAGGACCTAGTAATAAACTTTGAAAGTATGAGGGAAATGTGTGATGACTAATTAAAGGATGCATGCAAAACAATGGACTTGCATGTCAAATTTCCCCATAGCTAGTGGCCGGCCATGACAAGGATTTATGGGCAAAAATCATGTCATGAAACATGTTTGGTAAATGGGTTATGATGGAAAGAATAAAATAAGGGTATGGAATAAACAATTAATGTTAGTAGATGAGAAACAAAAAAAAGTGTCCATCTTCCTCCATAGCTTGGCCGAATGTCCTAAAGGAAGAAAGAAAAATTTTGTTCATCTCTTTTCACTCTCTTGTTGGCGAAAATACTAAGGTTAAGGAAGGAGTTTTGCTTCATACTTGGTTTGGAAGAGGATTAGGAAGAGGTTGGCTAAACTTGCATCAAGATTAAGGTATGTTTGAGGTTCATGCATGTTTTTAGTTGCTAGCTTAATGTTCTTGTTAGCCCATGGTTCAAATCCTTGTTATGTCATGGGAATGAAATTCGCCAAAGTGAATGTGGTGTTAATGCCATTGCATGTTAAATGACAAGCTTGAAAGTGATACATGTGATGGAGGATTGAAGATTCTTAGATTTTCTTTTAGCATTTTTTTGAATGAGATACTAAGTTCTTTGTTTCACCATGACCAAATTGAAATGGTGTGGTGTTGTGGTATTCGCCATGATATATCCATAAGTATAATTCATGCATGTTGCATGGTAAGTAAGATTTAAGCTTTGGAAATGTGTATATATTTGGATATAAGCCACTTGAGAATTGCCCTTGCACCTACATGAATATATGTTTGCACATGATGGATTGGTATGACATATATACTAATTCAAAGTGTATATTTGCTTGTGATGATGTGTTGATTATGAAGTAAATAAGAGATGTGCAATGAATTACGATATGTAATGTGTTAGTAGTAAAATGTATGCTGTTTTTTTTGTGTGGTATTAAGTGTATATTCGCCACATGAGGGGTAATTAGTGTGCATGCATTCGGTTTGAGGCAAGCATATTGATGCCTATTCTTGGCTTAGAAAATTCGCTAAGAGGAATATTAACTAATGTGTTGAGTTCGATTTATGATTTCGTACATATGCAACTTTGATGCCTAATGTATATAAGGGCCAAGTACTTTGAACTTCACGTTGATGTTTGAATGTATTGAATTGCTTGTTGTGATGTAAAATGTGCATGACCATTGTGTATTTGAGCTAAAGGATGGCCATATGACCATTTACACTCCTTGTCATATTCGCCATAAGCTATCATGATGAGATTTTAATAAGTTAAATTTGTGTGAATTAGCTCAAGAGCAAAGGGAGCTAAATCCGATAAAGGGAAGGAAAAGTAGTTGAATAGCCGTCGAAATCGCTCGACAACATCCAAGGTAAGTCTTGAGTGATGACCCTACTTGAATTATATCAAAATTATGCTCCTTGTTTGTGTGGCCATTGAGCCGAAATAGTAAAGGTTGATAAATATTTTGTGTTAGAGCTTTAGTAACGAAAATGAACTATGGACGTGTCTTGAATATTGATATATGTGTAAGTGAACATTGGAAATATATCGGGCTAAGACCAAGGCATTCGTATGAGTTGATATATCCGGGCTAAGACCAAGGCATTCGTAAATGCGAGTTGATATATCCGGCTAAGACCAAGGCATTCGTATGCGAGTTGATATATCCGGCTAAGACCCAAGGCCTTTGTGCAAGTCACCAACCGGGTTATGACCAAGGCAATCGTCTTGAGTCGCTATATCCGGTTAAATCCGAAAGTATGTGATTCGAAGTGAGCAATCTTCTTGTGAAAATTTCAGCTTATACACTTGTGAAAATTCCAGCAATGAGGTATGTTTGTATGTGCTTGTACTAATTGAATTCTTACAAGTAAGTATCGCTAAGTTGATAAACGAGCTACCGCCTTGGGCTAAGTTGTTCTTTTGTGTATGAACATAAGGGTCGGTGATGTGAAATAAGTATGAGTATGGGAATGTGAATTAGTAAAGTGGTTTAATTAACCAGAGATAATTAGGAGTCATTCCATATATGTGTAGATTCCTCTCGAGTCTAGTTTCTATAGAAACAAAGCGGCATTAGTATTGAAGCCACATGCAGGGAGATATCCAATTAAGTAACGCACAAAGGTCAGTGTAGTCGATCCCTACAACAGGCGAGACTTTAACTAATAAACTGTACTAATTGGCTCGACCAAAATTCTAGAAAAAATATGTAGATGGACATATGAGTCTAGTTTCAGGAAAAATTTACGGAACTGATTTTCGAGTTGTAAAACTCAAGTTATGAATTTTGGAGCGACTAGTACTCAGATTGGCAACTTGTCGAAAATTGTCAATAAGTGGGTTGAAGTTCATTAACACCTCGCGTTCGACTCGTGACGGTCTCGGGTTCGGGTGTTACAATTTTATTGGTATCGAGCTACGGTTTAGTCGATTCTAGGACTACCGTAATGCGTTTGGGTCTAGCTATACATGCCATTTTATGTGATTATATGATAGTGTGGTGATTTGACGTTTGAACTTGTGTTTATTTATAGTAATGGATCCCGATCCCAACCGAGCGATAGTGATGATGTGGAGAGTGTGGCGCTGCTCCCGACAAGGGACAGCGCCGGCGGACTCTCAACTGTTGCTAGTAATCCGAATGACGAGGCTAGACAAGCCTTTTATAGCGTGATGAATGATTGGTTCAACCAATACATTCGAACTAATACTGGTGTTCCACAACCTCCATTCCCAACAAACACTGACCAAGACCTACAATGCCTCCGTAATTGACCAAATAAGGTCGAATAAGCCCCAGTTGATAGAATCCAAAACATGGGGCTACTGAATTTAAAGCTACGGATAGTGATGATGCCGAGCAAGTCAATTTTGGTTGGACAACACGATCCGGTACTCGATGAGCTATCTTGTACACCCGATGAATGCCTAAAGTGTACCATCTCCTTGCTACGTGATTACGCCTACTATTGGTGGAGTACTCGACTTCATTGTGCCCCGCGAACAAGTAACTTGGGAGTTCTTCCAAACCGAAGTTTGGAAAAAGTATATCATCGAGATTTATGGACCAAAAACGAAAGGAATTTCTCGAACTTAAACAAGGTTCCATGTCGGTTACATCGACTATGAACGAAAATTCGTGAGGCTTAGCCAGACGCGAGAATGCATTTCTTGAAGGCGTGATGTGTAAACGCTCAAGATGGACTGAATGATGAGATAAAGTCGTATGTTGGCATTTTGGAAATCAGAGTTTGTGACTCTCGTCGAGCGAGCGATGCAAAGCCGAGGAGTTTAGTATGGAGAAAAGGAAAGCGGAAGCGGGAGCAAGGGAGTTTCAGAAGAGGTATTCGGGAAGCCCTTCCAACAATCATCAAAGAAACTTAGAGATGGCTTAGGCCGATCTAGAGACACTTCGGCTTTTCTAGACGAGATCGCGATCGACCCCTGTGACCACGAATCACTTGATCGCCATGAGTGGGAATGATCGACGAGAGAGGACTGAGTGCCGATTGTGGCAAATGGCATTTTGAAGTCAGAGATTCCGTGACCGCTCTGTTACAAGTGTGGATCAGTTGACCACTTCATTAAAGATTGCCCGAGGTTGTGCGAGCAGAATGTAGATCGGAGTGGGAAACCGGTACTACCAACGCCGAGGTAGACCATCCGGAAATACGGGCAAGGCTAGTGGTGGTCGAGAGGATCTAGAGATGTGCGACAGATCCGAGGCTCGCGCTCAGCTAGGACTTATGCTATCTGGCAGACGCGAGGATGCCTCCTCGCCAGATGTTATTACGGGTACTTTCACTCTCTTTGATACTAATGTGATTGCTTTGATTGACCCTGGTTCTACTCATTCTTATATATGCGAAACCTTAGCATCCAGTAAGACTTTGCCTATTGAGTCTACTGAGTTCGTAATTCGGTGTCAAATCCTTTGGGTCGTTATGTGCTGGTCGACAAAGTGTGTAAGAAATGCCCCTAGTAATTGAGGTTTTGTTTTCGCGGACTTGATGCTTTTGCCGTTCGATGAATTTGATGTTATTCTTGGGTTGGATTGGTTGACCGTGCATGATGCGGTTGTGAATTGCAAAAGCAAGACTATTGATTTGAGATGCACAAACAACGAGATGATCCGAGTTGAGTCTACGAACTTGAAGGGGTTGCCAGCTGTAATATCATCAATGTTGGCCCAGAAATATGTAAGAAAAGGGTGTGAAGCATACCTTGCGTATGTACTTGATGATAAGGAGTTAGAATAGAACCCAAATGCATGCGGTGGTTTGTGAATACCGGACGTTTTCCGAAGAATTGCCGGGTTTGCCACTGCTCGGAGATAGAGTTTGGCATTGAGCTTGTACAGGACCACACCGATTTCGATAGCTCCATATCGTATGGCACCAACGGAATTAAAGGAGTTGAAAGCTCGGTTGCAAGAGTTGATGGATAGAGGTTTTGCTCGCTCGAGTTTTTCACCTTGGGGTGCACCGGTGTTGTTTGTGAAAAGAAGGACGGAACCATGAGGTTGTGCATCGACTATCGTCGACAATAAAGTGACAATAAAGAACAAGTATCCGTTACCACGTATCGATGATTTGTTCGATCAACTGAAGAAGCCTCGGTGTTCTCAAAATAGATTTGAGATCGGGCTATTATCGCCATGAATCCGAGATTCGGACATACCCAAAACCGCCTTGAGCGAGATATGGTCACTACGAGTTCTTAGTGATGCCGTTTGGGCTCACTAATGCCCTGCGGTATTTATGGATTTGATGAATCGGATCTTGGATCATATTTGGATCGGTTCGTAGTTGTGTTCATCGACGACATCTTGGTCTATTCAAGAGATGAGACCGAACATGCGAGCACCGAGATTAGTGTTGCAAATTTTACGGGATAAGCGTTATATGCTAAGTTTAGCAAGTGTGAGTTACGGTTAGAGAGGTTAGCTTCTTGGGTCACGTGGTATCGCGATCGGGTATTCGAGTCGACCCAAGCAAAATTTCAGCCATACTTAACGGAAACCTCCAAGAAATATTCGAGGTTCGAGCTTTTTGGGACTTGCGGTTACTACCGACGGTTTGTAAAAGGATTCTCGATGATAGCCACACCCATGACTAAACCGCTTGAGAAAGATGTCAAGTTTGAATGGACGGAAAAGTGTCGAAAAGTTTTGACCAATTGAAAACTCATTTGACGGAAGCTCGGTATTAGTACGGCCGAATCGGCAAAGAGTTTGTCATCTATAGTGACGCCTCCCTACTTGGGTTAGGTTGCGTATTGATGCAAGAAGGTCGAGTTGTGGCCTATCGTCGAGACAATTAAAGCCACATGAGAAAAATTATCCGACCCATGATCTCGAATTGGTCGCCATCGTATTCGCCTTAAAGATATGGCGACATTACTTATTTGGTGAGAAGTGCCATGTGTATTCGGATCACAAAAGTCTCAAATATTTGATGACTCAAAGAGACTTAAATCTGCGACAAAGACGTTGGCTCGAAATGTTAAAGGATTATGAGCTGGTCATTGACTATCACCGGGAAAGGCTAATGTGGTTGCGGATGCCTTAAGCCGAAATCACCGTTTGCTTCTGCGATGAATGTACACTTGTCTATCCTACCCGACAATGTGTTAGTAGCCGAATTAAAGGCCAAACCATTGTTGACTCATCAAATTCGTGAAGCTCGAAAGTTGATGAGGAGTTGCGTGCAAAACAAATTTGAGTGTGTTACGAACAAGGAATCGGAGTTTCAAATTGATGATGACGATTGTTTGAGGTTCGAAGTCGTTTGTGTGTTCCAAAGAATTGAACTTATTTCGATAATTCGAACGAAGCTCATTGTAGCCGAATGGCAATCCACCCGGAGTACGAAGATGTACAATGAGTTGAAACGTCGGTTTTGGTGGCATGGTATGAAGCGAGACATCTCCGACTTTGTTGCAAGATGTTTAATATGTCAACAAGTGAAAGCGGAGCATCAAGTGCCTTGAGGTTACTTCACCGATCACGATACCGAGTGGAAATGGGATCGAGTCACAATGGACTTTGTGTCCGGACCGCCGTTGTCGACAAGTAAGAAGGATGCAATTTGGGTTATTATTGATAGACTAACTAAGTCGGCTCACTTTATCCACGTCGTATGGATTTTTCATTGGATAAACTAGCTGAATTATACGTTTCTCGGTTGTGAGATTACACGGGTACCGATTTACATTGTGTCGGATAGAGATCCGAGGTTCACCTCGCGATTTTGGAAGAAATTACAAGAAGCATTGGGCACCAAGTTGCATTTCAAGACCGCCTTTCACCCCAAACCGATGGTCAATCCGAGCGTATAATTGGATACTTGAGGATATGTTGAGATGTTGCATCCTCGAGTTCGGTGGTTCGTGGGAGCGGTACCTACCTTTGATTGAATTCGCACAACAATAGTTTTCAATCAAGTATTAAGATGGCGCCTTACGAGGCTTTGTACGGGCGTAAATGCCGTACACCATTGTTTTGGACCGAGCTCGGTGAGAACAAAATTTTGGAGTGGATTTGATTAAAGATGCTGAATGAAAGTAAAAGTAATCCGTGAAAATCGAAGATAGCCTCCGATCGTCGAAATCGTATGCGGATTTGAAACGAAAGGACATTGAGTATCGGTGGGAGATAAAGTGTTTCTTAAAGTTTCGCCGTGGAAAAAGATACTCAGATTCGACCGTAAGGGCAAGTTGAGCCGAGATTCATTGGGCCGTCTGAAATCTCCGAACGAGTTGGCCCGATTCATGTATCGTTTGATCTTGCCCCGAACTTGAAAAGATTCACAACGTCTTCCATGTTTCAATGCTTCGACGCTATAGATCTGATCCGTCGCACGTAATTAGTCCATCGAGGTTGAAATTCAAGCCGATATGAGTTATGAAGAAGAACCGATTCGTATCCTAGCTCGTGAAATGAAAGAGTTGCGAAACAAAAGGGTTCCGCTAGTGAAAGTGTTATGGCTCAAACACGGGATAGAAGAAGCTACTTGGGAACCCGAGAACTCTATGAAAGAGCAATATCCAAACCTATTTACGGTAAGATTTTTGGGACGAAAATTTCTAAAGTGGGGAGAGTTGTGATGACCTTAAAACGACCCTAGTCGAAATGTGGTTTCGGGACCACAAAACCAAGGCATAAAAATAATTTAATATTTATTTTATTGCCTATAATGTGTGTTAACTCATGTGTGATATTTTTATGCTTTGATTTAGAATTATAGATGTGAATTTCACTAGAAAGGACCTAGTAATAAACTTTGAAAGTATGAGGGAAATGTGTGATGACTAATTAAAGGATGCATGCAAAACAATGGACTTGCATGTCAAATTTCCCCCATAGCTAGTGGCCGGCCATGACAAGGATTTATGGGCAAAAATCATGTCATGAAACATGTTTAGTAAATGGGTTATGATGGAAAGAATAAAATAAGGGGTATGGAATAAACAATTAATGTTAGTAGATGAGAAACAAAAAAAAGTGTCCATCTTCCTCCATAGCTTGGCGAATGTCCTAAAGGAAGAAAGAAAAATTTTGTTCATCTCTTTTCACTCTCTTGTTGGCCGAAAATACTAAGGTTAAGGAAGGAGTTTTGCTTCATACTTGGTTTGGAAGAGGATTAGGAAGAGGTTGGCTAAACTTGCATCAAGATTAAGGTATGTTTGAGGTTCATGCATGTTTTTAGTTGCTAGCTTAATGTTCTTGTTAGCCCATGGTTCAAATCCTTGTTATGTCATGGGAATGAAATTCGCCAAAGTGAATGTGGTGTTAATGCCATTGCATGTTAAATGACAAGCTTGAAAGTGATACATGTGATGGAGGATTGAAGATTCTTAGATTTTCTTTTAGCATTTTTTTGAATGAGATACTAAGTTCTTTGTTTCACCATGACCAAATTGAAATGGTGTGGTGTTGTGGTATTCGCCATGATATATCCATAAGTATAATTCATGCATGTTGCATGGTAAGTAAGATTTAAGCTTTGGAAATGTGTATATATTTGGATATAAGCCACTTGAGAATTGCCCTTGCACCTACATGAATATATGTTTGCACATGATGGATTGGTATGACATATATACTAGTTCAAAGTGTATATTTGCTTGTGATGATGTGTTGATTATGAAGTAAATAAGAGATGTGCAATGAATTACGATATGTAATGTGTTAGTAGTAAAATGTATGCTGTTTTTTTTGTGTGGTATTAAGTGTATATTCGGCCACATGAGGGGTAATTAGTGTGCATGCATTCGGTTTGAGGCAAGCATATTGATGCCTATTCTTGGCTTAGAAAATTCGCTAAGAGGAATATTAACTAATGTGTTGAGTTCGATTTATGATTTCGTACATATGCAACTTTGATGCCTAATGTATATAAGGGCCAAGTACTTTGAACTTCACGTTGATGTTTGAATGTATTGAATTGCTTGTTGTGATGTAAAAATGTGCATGACCATTGTGTATTTGAGCTAAAGGATGGCCATATGACCATTTACACTCCTTGTCATATTCGCCATAAGCTATCATGATGAGATTTTAATAAGTTAAATTTGTGTGAATTAGCTCAAGAGCAAAGGGAGCTAAATCCGATAAAGGGAAGGAAAAAGTAGTTGAATAGCCGTCGAAATCGCTCGACAACATCCAAGGTAAGTCTTGAGTGATGACCCTACTTGAATTATATCAAAATTATGCTCCTTGTTTGTGTGGCCATTGAGCCGAAATAGTAAAGGTTGATAAATATTTTGTGTTAGAGCTTTAGTAACGAAAATGAACTATGGACGTGTCTTGAATATTGATATATGTGTAAGTGAACATTGGAAATATATCAGGGCTAAGACCAAGGCATTAAATGCGAGTTGATATATCCGGGCTAAGACCGAAGGCATTCGTATGCGAGTTGATATATCAGGGCTAAGACCGAAGGCATTCGTGCGAGTTGATATATCCGGCTAAGACCGAAGGCCTTTGTGCAAGTCACCAAATCCGGGTTATGACCAAGGCAATCGTCTTGAGTCGCTATATCCGGTTAAATCCGAAAGTATGTGATTCGGAAGTGAGCAATCTTCTTGTGAAAATTTCAGCTTATACACTTGTGAAAATTCCAGCAATGAGGTATGTTTGTATGTGCTTGTACTAATTGAATTCTTACAAGTAAGTATGCGCTAAGTTGATAAACGAGCCACTAGGCCTTGGGCTAAGTTGTTCTTTTGTGTATGAACATAAGGGTCGGTGATGTGAAATAAGTATGAGTATGGGAATGTGAATTAGTAAAGTGGTTTAATTAACCAGAGATAATTAGGAGTCATTCCATATATGTGTAGATTCCTCTCTGAGTCTAGTTTCTATAGAAACAAACGGCATTAGTATTGAAGCCACATGCAGGAGATATCCAATTAAGAACGCACAAAGGTCGGTGTAGTCGATCCCTACAACAGGCGAGACTTTAACTAATAAACTGTACTAATTGGCTCGACCAAAAATTCTAGAAAAAAATATGTAGATGGACATATGAGTCTAGTTTCAGGAAAAATTTACGGAACTGATTTTCGAGTTGTAAAACTCAAGTTATGAATTTTGGAGCGACTAGTACTCAGATTGGCAGCTTGTCTGAAAATTGTCAATAAGTGGGTTGAAGTCTGTTAACACCTCGCGTTCGACTCCGGCGACGGTCTCGGGTTCGGGGTGTTACACCGTTGAACCTTAGGAATGGATTAGGATACAAGTGACATATCACTAGGATATTTAGGCATCCGAACTCGTTGAGTTTAGTCCGAGTTCACTTATGGATGCGAATGTCCGAACTCGTTGAGTTGAGTCCGAGTTCGAGAGATGTAACTAGGCATCCGAGCTCGTTGAGTTGAGTCCGAGTTCACTTATGGATGCGAACGCCCGAGCTCGTTGAGTTGAGTCCGAGTTCACTTATGGGCGGGTTACATGGTAGCTTGGCTACATATGTGGCACTTATGTGCAAACTTTCCATGTATCCGAATTATATTCCGATGTGTTCAACGGGTAAAATTCTACTCAAATGGAGGAATACTCGAGATGAAAGGGACGTATTGGTAAGTGTTGTGAAATGAATACTTTGAACAGGTATGTACTTAACCCTCGGGTTGAAAACTCGACATAACAACAATATGGTAAGATGATAAATGAAAATGTGATATGAATGTCTCGGTGATGATTATGCAAATGATGTTTTATGTTTGCGTATATAGTTGTGTTACTTGCTATTTGCATGTGAGCTTACTAAGCATTTATGCTTACTCCTCCTTTTCATTCCTTGTAGTGTTGACAAGCCACTCGTAAATCGAGAGCGGTCGGAGGCACACTCACACTATCCGTATACCATCTTGGCATAATGGCTTGTATATTTTGAGTATGGCATGTATAGCATTATAATCATTTTGTATATATGGTCTTATGATATGGTTATTGAGTGGTATGGAAATGCTTGGTAATGATTAGCCATTGGAATGGCTAATCATGATCATATTAGTGTTATGTATGCTAAATTGCTAACTAATCCATGGAAACCATGAAATAGGTAAAATTTACCATAAAATAGATTCAGAACAACAATGATGATGTGAGTTTGAAAAATCATTAAAAATAGTAGAGATACAATTAGATGATGAATAAAATATGGAATTGAATAATTATGAGTCTATTTTCATATGGATGGAACAAAACAGGTATATGAGTTATATTTTATGAGATGTTTAAATTTTTGTGAAACAGGTCCACAGCAATTTCTGGATCCCTTGTTCTGACTTTGGAAATTCACCATAAATTGTTCAAAGATAATTATAAGTCAGGATTTATATTTACATATTCCTTATTGAGTCTAGTTTTATTAGAAATAAACGGCATAGTGATTGAAACTCTGTATAAGGAGATATCTGATTCGTAATACACAGAGGTCAGAGCAGTCGAACCCTGAAATAGGGGAGACTTTAACTAATAAGCTCCCTACCCCAATATTCGATCGGCAAGTGGGGAACTGTAATAATTTTCTAGACCAAAAATTCTAGAAAAAATTAGTAAATATATATATGAGTCTAGTTTTAGGGAAAATTTACAGAATTGGATTTCGAGTTTTGGAACTCGAGATATGAATTTCTAAGAGAATGTGACGCAGATTGCTGGCTTGACTGAAAATTTTAAAAATAAATTGTTTGAGCTGTTTAAGTAATGAATTAAGTCTGTTAACACCTCGTGTTCGACTCCGGCGATGGTCTCCGGTACGGGGCGTTACAGTTAGGACTGTAAAGGAATTCCAAGATGTGTTTCTAGAGGAGCTTCCGGAATTGCCTCTAAACCGAGAAGTGGAGTTTGGAATCGACTTGTTGCCTGGAACGGTGCCAATGTCTATCGCACCGTATAGAATGGCACCGAAGGAGTTGGTGGAGCTAAAGGCACAAATTCAAGAGTTGTTGGATAGGGGCTTCATTAGGCCAAGCGTGTCTCCATGGGGAGCACCGGTGCTATTCATGAAGAAGAAGGATGGTACAATGCGGATGTGCATTGATTATCACCAGTTGAACAAACTGACAATTAAGAATAAGTATCCACTGCCAAGGATTGACAATCTATTTGACCAGCTTAGAGGGGCTTCTGTATTTTCTAAGATCGACCTTCGATCTGGATATCATTAGTTAAGGGTTAAGGAGTCAGATATCTATAAGACGGCATTCAGGACTCGGTATGGTTATTACGAGTTTCTGGTTATGCCATTTGGGCTGACGAATGCTCCTACAGCATTTATGGATCTGATGAATCATGTGTTCCAACCATTTTTGGATCAGTTCGTAGTCGTCTTTATTGACGATATTCTGGTATATTCTGAAACTGAAGCAAAGCATGATGAGCATCTCCGTGTAGTGCTTCAGTTGTTAAGGGAGAAGGAACTTTATGCGAAGTTCAAAAAGTGTGAATTTTGGTTGAGGGAGGTAACTTTCCTAGGACATGTGGTCTCTGCTGAGGCGATTAAGGTGGACCCTCAAAAAATTGAAGCGGTTTTGGAGTGGAAGTCGCCTAGGTCGGTGTCAGAAATACAGAGTTTTCTAGGTTTGGCAGGATACTACCGAAGGTTTGTGGAAGGTTTTTCTGTGTTGGCTGCACCTCTGACAAAACTCATAAGGAAAGGGGTACCGTTTGTATAGACTGAGACCCAGCAGAAAGCTTTTGAGAAGTTGAAGAAAGTTCTGACTGAAGCACCTGTGTTAATTCAGCCGGAGTCTGGGAAGGATTTTACTGTGTAGAGCGACACATCACATGTAGGTTTGGGCTACGTGTTAATGCAGAAGGGTAAGGTGGTTGCATATGCGTTACGGCAACTTAAGCATCACGAGGGGAACTATCCTACTCATGATTTGGAGTTGGCGGCAATGATATTTGAACTTAAGATTTGGAGACATTACTTGTATGGAGAAAGGTGTATTATATACACAGACCATAAGAGTCTTAAGTATTTGTGGACGCAGAAGGAGCTGAACCTTAGGCAAAGGAGATGGATTGAGTTGCTTAAGGATTATGACTGTTCGATCGAGTATCACCCAGGCAAGGCTAATGTGGTAGCCGATGCTTTGAGTTATAGAATCGTATCTGATCTGAGAGCAATGTTTGCTCGTTTGAGTCTGTATGATGATGGCAGTTTGTTGGCTGAATTACAAGTAAGGCCAACATGGGTGGACCAGATTAAGGAAAAGCAGTTGGAAGATGAGTCTTTGGTCGCTCGTTTTCAACAAGTTAAGGAAGGGGGAACTTCGGAGTTCGGTTTAAATGATGATGGAGTTCTGTGTTTCCGAGAAAGAATTTGTGTTCCGAAAGATTTTGATTTAAGGCAGACAATACTGAAGGAAGCTTATGGGGGACTATGTCCCATGCATCCTGGAGGGAATAAGTTGTATCACAACTTGCGAGAATTGTACTGGTGGCCTGGACTTAAACGAGAAGTAACGGAATTTGTAGGAAAATGTCTGACATGCCAACAAGTGAAAGCTGAGCATCAATTACCTTCTGGACTGTTATAGCCGGTGAAGATACCGCTTTGGAAGTGGGAGAGGGTAACCATGGACTTTGTGAGTGGGTTACCGTTGACACCATCGAAGAAAGACTCGGTATGGGTGATTGTGGATAGGTTGACCAAATCGGCCCATTTCATACCAGTACGTACTGACTTTTCACTTCAAAAGTTAGCCAAGCTGTATGTGGCGGAGATTGTACGACTTCATGAAGTCCCAGTTTTGATTATCTCTGACTGGGATCCCAGATTCACATCTCAGTTTTGGCAAAGGTTGCATGAGGCATTGGGGACGCGGTTGAACTTCAGTACGGCTTTTCATCCCCAAACTGATGGTCAGTCGGAAAGGGTCATTCAGATTCTGGAGGACATGTTAAGGGGATGGGTGATTGACTTTTAAGGTAGTTGGGAGGATTACTTACTGTTGACAGAATTTGCATACAATAACAGTTATCAGGCAAGTATTCGAATGGCACCGTATGAAACACTGTATGGAAGAAGGTGTCGTACACCTAGTTGCTGGACGGAGCTAGGGGAGCGACAAGTTCTTGGACCAGAATTGGTGGCTGACACTGAGGATAAGGTCAGAATAATTAGGGATCATTTAAAAGAAGCATCGGATAGGCAAAAATCGTATGCAGATTTGAAGCGTAAGGAGATTGAGTACTCAGTAGGAGATATGGTCTTCTTAAAGGTTTCTCCTTGGAAGAAGATATTGAGGTTTGGTAAGAAAGGCAAGTTGAGTCCACGGTTCACTGGGCCTTATCGGGTTTTCAAGAGAGTAGGCCCAGTGGCTTATCAATTGGAATTGCCTCTGGAACTAGACAGGATTCACGATGTTTTTCACGTCTCCATGTTAAGGCGTTATTGTTCTGACCCTGCTCATTTCGTGTCGGTTGCAGAAATTGAAGTGCAAACTGATTTGACATTCGAGGAAGAGCCGGTGCAAATATTGGATCGAGATGTTAAGGTTCTGAGAACAAAATCTGTCCCCTTAGTGAAGGTGCTTTGGTGTAATCATGGCAGAGAGGAAGCTACTTGGGAGCCGTAAGATGCGATGCAACGACAATACCCTCATCTGTTTGGACTAGGTAAATTTTGAGGACGAAATTTCTTTAAAGAGGGTAGAGTTGTAACGCCCCAATTTTCGGGAATTCTGTGATTGTTTGGTAAAATTTAAAATTTTGTGCTCTGTCTGCTTGATGAAGGTTTATTTATGATAGGGGGCCTCTAGAAGGCCCAAGCTTAAGCTAAAACCCAGTAACTTTGTGTGATTTTAATCCATAAGAGGAAAAAGGGTTACAGTTAGCGAGGGTCTTAAATATTATTTGGGTAAAATAAGACATAAGGAAGCAAGTGGAAAAGTGGCATGTGGCGCCACTGGGAAGACTATAAAAGTGGTGTGTAGAAGGGTAGGAAGAGCCCAGGTTCGAGCCGCAAAACAAGCAAATAAGGTGTTTATTTTTTTGTGCACAAAAAGGGGAGGTGATGGAATTCAATGGGGAACTCTGTTAGGGAGAGTTTAAGATGATAAGGGGATTGAGTAAGGATAAAGATAAGGGAGGAAATCTAGGAGCTGATCAAGGAACAAGAGGTGGCCGGCCAAGGGACTTTAGCATGGGAAATTCGACTAGGGTAGTGCTTGTATAAATTCGGCACAAGGGAGTAAGTGAGCCGTTTTCTGATCACTCTTCCTCTCCTTTTATTTTTCTTTTTCTCTCCATTTGTTATTCTTTTCTTCTTCTGTTCCCCATAGCCGAATCCTTCAGCCACCTTACTCTATACCACCTTCCTTCCATTATTTTTAAAACTATAGCCGATTGCCTCAAATCCCGAAATCCCGAAATCCCGAAAACTTGATTCCTCTTATACCGATTTCCCTAGCCAATTCTCTTAATTTTTCTCATCATCTTTGGCCGATCTCTTATCCTCTAAACCCCAAGTTTCTATCGGCAATACCACAGTAAAACCCTCACATTTTATCTTTCTCTACAGTATTGCAAAAAAAAGCCGAAAATCCCACACTATCCTAGGGACATAGCCGAATACTGAGATCACTGAAGGCTCGACTTTTGTTATCGTTTGAGGGCTTAGAGCTGCATCAGAATCAAGTAGGAAATAAGGGGGGACGTTGACTAAAAGAATCGGTGGTAAGTCTTTCCAACTTAGTCTATTTTCGTATTTTAAGAAAAGCCGGAATCCCTAAAAGTTAGGGAGGTTGTCGATTTAGACTTGTAGCCCTAAGGGGGTTGTGATAACATTATTATTTTGGTAATAGCTGTTGATCAACGGCTTGGACAAGTGGAGCAAACGGATCTGGATCGAGACGCTACTTTCGGCAAAGGTAGGAACGCTAAGGCCTAAGGTGTTATTGGCCGAATTTGGTAAGGAGTTAATATGTAGTTTGTTTCGGTAGTTAGATTAATGTGGTAGTAGTATAATTGTAGGTAGTTTGTGCGTGGATCTTGTCAGCGAATCATCATAAAACAGGTGTGTAACTAACACCCTCTCATAGACTAGATTGGTAAAAGCCGAAAAGGTAAAATGCCGAAAAGTCGGTATTTTGGGAATTTGCGAGTGTCCGAATGCTCGCAAGATAGTTGGGTTTGTATATTTGGTAATCTAAAGTAACAAACTGTAGTACGCGCGATTTCGGTCATTTTGAGAATTTGGGCTTAATGGGCCAAAAATCGAGTTGTTGGCCCCAATTCGGTAAGTATGCGCGGTAAGTGTTCTAATGGTACGTAAATGGTTAGGATATGCATGAAAACCCTAAAATTAGCTAAATTACTATAATACCCTTATGTATTGAAAATTACCATGATACCTCTGGGTGTAAATGACCGATATGCCCCTAGGGTTAATTTTGTCTGAAAAGCATGTTGATTTAAATCTGTATGTTGTATGACATGAATGAATCTTTGTTGCATGGGGACATGGGTTATATTTTGGAGGAAGCGTCCTGGTGGCTATGCCACAATTATCTGATCTGGTGGCTTTGCCACATATTTACGATACGGTGGCTCGCCACGATTATCTCATATCCGTGACTCTGTCACATTATCTATTCTGGCAGCCATGCTGCATATTTCTGTGTCTCCCCACATGGTGAAAGGTTGGTAAGAGGGTGCATGTGGTTGGTTATTGGTTGGGTTTTGCATATACATGAAATATCTGATCTGATCTGTTATGGGCCTATGGGCTTAATTCGTGATTCGCTCGGGCTAAGGTGATTTATTCTATTTCTGTGGGTTGAGCTGATATGGGCTATGGTTGGGTTAATTTTACACACTGAGTTTCCTTACACACTGAGTTTCCCTAAACTCATACCCTATTTTCATCCATGCAGGTAATCCCCAACCATAGTGGGCTTGAGTCTGAGGGATTGAGTGGCCACTCATTACGCACTATGGTTTTCTTTTGGTGAATTGGACTTCATTTTCATTTACTTTGATGATTTGGGTTTTATTATGTAATAAGGCCGCTCTATTATTTTTTATGGGTTTGGTTTATATTTTATTATGATGAACTTAATTTATATTAACTATCAAAATGGGCTAGATCTAGGGTTCGTTTTCAAAAACATAAATTGATTTCAAAGTAACACGATCTCAAACAAGGCTTCTACTGTGATAACGTTTCCCAAAATTAAATATGTTTTATTTTAAAATGAACATAATTACAATGGTAACCTAAAGGAATACACGATGTTAGAGTGTGGCAATGGCGGTGTGCATGTCTAGGATTGTATCCGAAAGAGCTTGGTACTTAAGCAGTCTGATGGACTCACCTCCTCTTTTCCGGTTTCCTACCTAGTGCACAGCTTCCATTCACTTTAACCCTTAATGAATTAATCCTTTGAACATCAAGTACGATTTTCTGGACTAAGAATGGAAAAATGTTTTAACGCTTTAATGTGGCACGTCGGATCCGGTCATAACGTCTAGGCTGGTTTTGGGGTGTTACATGCAGACTCCAATGGAAGAGGTTGTGCGTGATGTTTTCAACCCTGATGATGAGGACCACTATATTGTCGTCAACCATGTCCAGTTAAACAATGAAGTTCAGCAAGAGTTTGGAATCAAAGACCATGATGAGGAGTTGCAGATGAAAGACTGTGTCACGGACCCAATTGACATAGTGGTATATTTAAGAGTAGAAGTGGAGGTGAAGTAACTGGTGACATTGAGGTTGAATCGTTCCTGTATGAAAATGTAAAGAAGTTTATACAGTTTTTGGCCATAGTTGAGAAGATGCCAACCGAAAGAGTCGATGATTTCATTCCGTTCTCATTTGATGATGTAGGCAAAGCTTGAGCAACCAGAGCTCTATAGAACATTGGGGTGAGGAAGCTCGAGGTAATAATACCCTGGAATATAATTTGGGGTTGGTTTCAATTTGGCATCAAATGCCTTGTAATGTGGATGTCGAATTAATTGAAGATAAGGCATTGCCTATAGATTTGATTCAGAAGTTTGGTTTGTATTTATTGATGGAGGAACAAACAAAGGATCAAAGTGTCGAGAACCAGTTGGAAGTTCTTTTCTGGTGGCGATATAGATCGTCTCATTTTTTTATAAAGAACTTCTATGTTACCTTCGATTTTGTTTTAATTTTTGTCTTTCAATTTCTTTAGTTTATTTATTTTATTTTTAATATTAAATTTCATTTTTTTATGTGTTTTCCACAGTAGGTGCGGAGATAGTGAAGTAGCAGAACTAAAAAATCAAAGAAGTCAGAAACTGGACTCAATGTTATGACATGTGATGTCACGACATTCAAGTCAGTTTGCTACATCACGATGAGGTAAGGTTGGATGTCGTGACTATATCATATGGTGTCGCAACAAACACTGAAAGGTTAGGTTTCTTTCGAAACTCTTTATTTTGATGTTCTTCTATCCATTGTCAACAACTCTTTTTTATTTTTGTTGTACTTTTATATTAGTATGTTTGACGATATTTGGTTGTAGTGTTTTCTTTTTTCCTTAGGTACTTTTTTGTCCACTTGGAGCACACGGGATCTTGATGTCAGTATGACAGCAAGGATATGAACTTTTTCAAGGAAGTTTCCTTGTTTACACTTTATGCTTTTACATTGAGGACAATGTTTGTTCTAAAGTGTGGAGGGAGTACGTAGGATTACTTTGTGTGTTTCATGTGTTTTGTTTGTTATTTATTTTATTTTATATACTAAAAAAAATTTTTTTTTTCTATTTGAAATGCATGGTTCTTGGATTATGTTATAACTGTGAATACTTGGTTCATAATAATGAAGTATATGTTGATTTTTGTCAATCATGCAATTTATTATTGATATGATATGATTGGTTTAGTTTTAAGGTAGATTAAGTAATTTACTTAGTTAAATTGCGTAATAGACTAGAAGTACCTATGTAAAATTGTTTGAGTGTATGAAATAGGATAAATAAGCATTATAGATATTTGTAGATACATGATGGTTGAGCTGATTATTATTCCTTGGTTTAATTAAAAGCATGAAAGAAATTTTTTGTTGTGGAATGCTTAGGGATGACCTAAGGCATTGTTTGAATAGCCAGTATTTAAATGACCATACCCTTATGCTATGTATCCCTAGTTCCCATATTTGATCCTAAGGACTCCGTCTTGATGAGCCATTAATATGGAAACTGTGAGCTAAAAATAAATTAAAACTTGAACCTTTCCCTATCTTTGGTCCTTTATTACATTATGAAATAGACGTCAAGCCATAGATATTGAGGGTTTAGGTAGAGATATCTCGAGGGTTTCAAAAGAATCAAGTGGAAAAAGTAAGAAATGGTACAATATAGTGAGTATAGGACTCTTATAAAATTGTGCTTAAAATGAAAAATTAGCTGAGTAAACAAAATAATTGTGAGGGTTAAAATCAAATCGAATGAAATAAAAGCATATATGGGTTTAAAGCAATGTGAGTGAAAAAGACGGAAATAATTAGAATGTTAGTTTAAAGTTGGTTAGCCTTAGAATTCTGGTTGAGTCTATACTGGAGCTTCAATTAATATAGCTTTCAACTGTTCAAAATTCTATTAACACTTTTCTGACAAAACAAAGCTAACATTCTTCTGTAACAATTTCGTAAATGGTAATGCTATCATCGAGAAACCTTTAACAAACCGCTTGTAACATCCAACTAGTCCCAAAAAACTACGCACCTCAATGACATTTTTCAAAGATTTCCAGTTCGCAATCACCGAAATTTTGCTCAGATCTACACATATACCTTCAGCTAAAATTATGTTCTCAAAAATCCTTCTTCTCATAGCCAGAACTCACATTTATTGAATTTCGCATACAATTATTTCTCTCACATTGTCTATAGTACAGTTCTTAGATGTTGATCATGTTTAGTTTCATTCTTCGAGTATATCAAAAAGTCGTCAATACACAAAACAACAAATCTATCCAGGTACGGCTAAAAAATTTTGTTCATCAGGTCCATAAATACGACTGGGACATTGGTCAGCCCAAACAACATCACTAGAAACTCATAATGATTGTACCGAGTCTGAAAAGCAATTTTGGGCACGTCTGGTTCTTTAACTCTTAGTTAATAGTAACTTGATCTATGATCAATGCATACTAAAATATCATAATATTAACTAATTTGAACATTATTTAAATTCATATTTGTTACTTTATATGTAACACCTCAAACCCGGCCTAGACGTTATGGCCGAATCTGTGATGTCACATTAGAGTGAGTTTTGAAAAGTGTAGTTTTATTGGAAAAGTCCATTTGGGTTAAAACCTCGTTTGTGCTCCTTATGAGAAGTTAACTTATTTTGTTTATTTGTTAAATTACAGGTTTTTTTAGCAAAACGTGTGTCATACTAAATCGTTATTACACTTTAAAAACATTGTTCGTTGTGGAAGCTTTTAAAATAAGTTGCGTAGCATGGTAGTTGAAAATCATTTACCTTTTGAAAACCCGAGTCCTACTGCCAACAGATATGAATCAATTTAAATAAATCCCCAATTAAAAATAAAAACTTAAAGTGGCCTTATTACATAAAATTTACCCAAATAAAACCACTTTTACTAAAAAGCCAATTTCGGGAATGTAAACAGTGGTGTGGCCATCTCCGAGTCCCTCGCAGCACCGACCCGCCTAAGGATTACCTGTGCAGACAAGTAGAAGGGTGAGTTTATGAAAACTCAGTGTGTAATCCATATTTACCAACCAATAAATCATGCAGTGCAAAATAGTCTGGGCCTAAGCAAATAGTGGCAATATCAGTGTAGGCCTTAGTCCATTACAATAACAGTATCAGTGTGGGCCTTGCCCAATTCAGTACAGTATCAGAGATGCATACAGAGATACTACCCATCCATCCTCTACACTCCACTCTGTCTAGCCCTACACTCCATGTAGGGATAAAATCGGCCCACCTTATAACACCCCAAACCCGGCCCAGACGTTATGGCCGTATTCGACGTGCCACATTGAAGTTACAAATCCACGTTTCGTTTCAGTGTTTTAAATAACTGACTTTTGTTAAGCTAACAAAGTGAATTGAAGCTGTGCACCAGGTAGGTATCCAAAACAGAGGAGGTGAGCCATGAAGGCTGCTTAAGTACCAAGCTCTTCGATTGGATCCAATCCTAGACATGCCCACAACCATTGCCACACTTGGTTATAACGAGTTGAAATATATTTGAGTGGATATCTTTGATAAACCGAATAGTCGTGACGTTGTGTTATTTTGAAAACAAGTATCATTTTGAAGACGCGCCCTAAGTCTAGCCTATTTGATTTGTTATCAGAAAGTTTAAAGTTATTAAAAATAAAATAATCCCAGAAAAGAAAAAAAATAAAGTTAAAATGGCCTTATTACAACCCAAAAATAAATCGTAAATAAGGTAAACCAAAGGAAACCAGTTATTTATTTTAAAGTCCAAAAGCGATCACCGTGGCCATTTTGAATCCCCTCCGGCTCCAAGTCCGCACATCAAGGCTCACCTGCAAGATTAAGGAAGGGGGTGATTTTGGAAACTCAGTGTGCAACAAGCCCCTTTCAGAGCCCAAAACAATATCAGCATACTGGGCCTAAGCCCAAAATCAGTCTCAACATATACTGGGCCGAAGCCTTTCATTAAACGATTACTGGGCTGAAGCCTTTTCATAATTCATATCACTGGGCTGAAGCCTTTACTGTAAACAGTATGGCCCATAGGCCCAAATCAATACCACATGCACTATTAATGGATGTATGCAAGCCCGTTTGGGGAGACTACTCAACCCACCAACCGTTACTCTCCACCCGTACCAACCAAGCTCTCCATATGGGGAATAACTCAACCCACCCAACCAAACTCTCCTTTGGCAAGATAGTGCTTTATCATATCTTGGAGGCCTAGCCTCTTTTAATAACTGGGGCAAAGCCCTTTCCGGTAAACTGGGGCATAGCCCTTTTGCACTTCCTCCATTCATAAAAACCCAACCCATGCATATATGAATACATCATGTGCATATCATACATATCATGTGCATATCATGTCAAATCATGTACATCAAAATCTCATGCATCAAATTCATAATTAACCCGAGGGGTATAATGGTCATTTTTACCTAGGGGTAAAACAGTCATTTTCCATATTATAAGGGTAATTTCGTAATTTTACCAAAATATCAGGGTTTTCCATGTTCATTAACAATTATCAATAACTCTAAGTGTTAAAACAATAATTTTAACGCACTTTATCAAATTCGGGCTTTTGGGCCCAAAACCCCAATAGGCCCTACGAATGCCGATCTAGCCCTTTAAGCCCTCATAACCCAAATTTTACATCCGATCCACTCGTTTAACAAGCAGTATATCCAAGTTCCATTTTCTATCAAATTTACCCCAAATGGGCCCGGAAGCCCATTGGGCCCGATTTCAACCCTTCGAGGCCCATCTCACCATCGTGCACAAAATCGTGCCCTTACCTGTTCCAACGATCCTGATCATCGAACTTAGTGAATCCAACTAACCTATGAGCGTTCGCGTGCTCACGAGTCCTCGAAATGCCAGAATTTTGGCATTTCGGCTTTTCGGCATATATCGATTTAAGCTACGAAAGTGGGTTCGTTACACATCTGTTTTGTGACGTTCACCAACGAAGTCTCCCACGACAACCTACAATTATCCACCTCTACTTTTAGTGTACAAATCATACTTATCAAACCCAAAATCTACCTTACCACATTCGGCCAAAGACCCCTAATGGCCATAGTTCACTTACCTTTACAGGGTCTGACGATATGATCCAAGCTTATCCAAATTGACACCCCACGCCTTGCTGCTCCTCCAACACAACTATTCCACTATACAAACCATAGAAATCAAATGAAGAAGCCCAATAAGGCTTATATCTCTAATCGGCCACCTCCATAACTATAGGGGTTTCGGCTTTTGTCAACAGTTACTACTGAATCAATTTAGAGTACGAATACTTACCACAGTCTCCCTTCTTGAATCTTTTAAAGCTTAGAAGATAAAGGGATTGGCCACTAAAAAGTGAAGGAAAAAAAGAGGGTTGCTGGTCAACAAGAAATCGGCACCACCTAGCTTCACCGGTTTTGGCTTTTGCGGCTTTTCGGCAGATGTGAAGGTAAGGAAAGAAGTAGTAGATGAACAGAAGGGAGTAGTGGGCTGGTTTTAGAAAAAGAAAAAGAAGGAATGATGAATGGAAGGGTGGTAGGTTCGGCTAGAGAAGAAAAAGAAAACAAAAGACTAATCCTAAAGAAGAGAACGACACAACCTAAGTCCCTAATGCCGAAAATACTAACCTAATACCCCTCTGCCGAAATCCCCTCTCTAATCCCTTCTATTTGGCTAACTCTATCTCCCTCTCAAATCCCTAAAATCTCTCCCCTTATCACTCCTTAATCCAAGCATTTGACTGATTCAAAATCTCTCCCACAGAGTTCCATTCGACTACAACTCCTCCATGCTCAAAGCATAAAAATAGCACCACATTTGCCATCACAGGGAATTGAACCCAGGTTTCCCCCAACCACTTACACGCCACCTCTTTAGTTCCTTAGTGGCGTCACTTAGCCACTTTACCAGAGGCTCTTTTGTGATACTTTTTACCCACAATTTCTAATAAGGCCACCTATCCAAGGCCCCAAACTTTTTAAGTCCAAAATTCAAAAATTCTACCGGGTTTTGGCCATCACATGGGCCTTCCATAAGCCCATTTACACACTCCCATTATGAATTCACAACCAAATATCAAATTTTAAAAAACTTTACCAAAATCTCGAGAATCACGAAAAACCCGAAAATCAAGATGTTACATACCCATCCTTACACTCCAGAATATAACACCGGTTGCGGCACTAATAGTATTTGCAACAGAGCTGCCAGTACAGTACACTTCCTCCAAATATATCAATCCTACCCCATGCATCATGTCATGTCATAATATAATACGTGTATGCAAAATATCATGCTCAAATACAGTCAATTACATCACAGAGGTATATCAGTCATTTTACCTCTTAGGGTCTAACCGTTATTTTATCAGTATGGGGTCTAAATGTACTTACCGACCCTACAATAGGTCCACTTTCGTCTCGGGCGATTCGTGCAACCTAAACAGTCAAATGGTGGAAATGGGCCCAAATCACATAACACGGCCCATGAGGGCCCACATGCTTGTGTGGCCCAATAAGCCCAAAAATGACCTTGGCCGTGGAAACTACACAGCCTGGTCCACTAATATCCACACGTCCGTGTAGTTTACTTGTGTGGGGACCCACGGGCCCATGGGGCATACTCGGCCCATTCTGGGCCCAACATGGCCCAAACTGGCCAAAGCCCATGAAATCGCTCATGGTGGCCTCTTATAATCATACGCCCTCGTTTTTATCATTCTGAGATCAACACAAGTGTGAGCACGCTCATATAGCTTTAACACGCAAAGTTTTCCGACTTTTACCTGTTAACGAATATTGAAGTGTGGTTACACACCTGTTACGAAGCGTGCGTCTAGCCCAAAAGTTCCCCAAACCTACATTCAGTCACGATAATCTGTTAGTTGATTACTACTAGGGTTTATCCCCCTCATATTTTCCCAACTTATTATAATATCAAATACTTGCCTTGATCGCAAAAGTAGCTAACCCTGCTCAAACCATTGACAAAGGTTGGTTTACTCTCTTAATCGAATAGCTGTATAGTCAGGGAAACCCATTAACGATGGCCACCAAACACATGACGTGAGACTAACATACGGCTTAATAAAACACAACCCAAGAATAAGAGAAGGTAGGCCATCGGCCAACACCTTCATAATCTAGCCAAGTCCGAATTAACACCATAACCGCAAATAGAATTACCTTGATCGAGAAAAGAGGGAAAGGTTCGACTGCTCGGTATTCACGGCAACCTTTTCACTTCCAAAGAACTCAAGAAACAGCAAGATACACGACACCTAGGAAAAAGAGTGTAAGAATCGGCAAGAAGGGAATAACATTCGGCTTTAGCAGTGCGAGATTACTTACCGACTTGTTGAAGAACAACACCAAACAGCAACCCAAAGGGGATGGAGTATTTGGCCTCAAAAATTAGATGAACAGAGAAAAAAAAAACTTCAATAACTACGAGAGTCGAAAGAGGGGGAGATGGTATATTCGGTCAAAGGAAGGAGGAGAAAAGAAAAGATGAAAGATGAAAGAAAGAAAGTGTGTTCGGTCAAGAGGCTTGATACGAAAGAGAGAAAAATATCACAAGAGGTTGGTGACCAAAACGTCAAAAAGAACAATCCAAAAATGCCTAAAATGATCAACCAAAACAAAAAACAACAATTCACTTCCAGAAGAAAAGAGTCGAAACCAAACAATGACCAAACTCCCAGCCTTTTGTTAAAAAAAACCCGCAAATTTCCAAAAGTGAGAGTCCATATTTGGCATACTCAATACTACCGCATTCAAACTCCTAATTTCTCTCCCCCTATCACTCCTAAGATCTCTCAACCTTATCCCACTCCCCCAAATCCCTACCAACCGAAACTTCCTCCACCCAATCCCTAGAATTCGGCACCAACTCCTCACACTCCTCTAACACCTCAATTTCAATCCCACTACAACACCTTCCCATGTCTGGAGCAAAACAAAAACCAAAATACCCTTTTATGCACAGTCAAAACTCGAGCCTCAGATCCCCCTTAACACTCCATACGCCACTAGCCCATAGACCAACACGCTTTTTATGACACTTCCTTCCCATATTTATTTAAGAATCTCACTAACAGGAGACAGGATTTAATCAAGCAAAAATCAAAATTTTGTACAATCCAAGGCTTGAACTCAGGACCCCTCCAACACTCCTCAGGACACTCAGCCACTAAAGCAAGCATACATTTATGCAACACAACATACAAAATAAATACCTAAATTTTTGGGGCATTACAACTCTACCCCTAAAAGAAATTTCAGTCGCGAAATTTACCTGATCAACGTGAGGGTATTGTTGTCGCATCGCCTCCTTAGGTTCCCACATGGCTTCTTCAGAACTGTGATTATGCCACAGCACCTTAACCAGTGGAACAGACTTCCTCCTCAGAACCTTCACATCACGGTCTAAAATCTGAACCGGCTCTTCCTCAAAGGTCAGATCTAGCCTAACCTCAATCCCCTCAGTCGCGACGATGTGCGTAGGATCAAAGCGATATCGTCTCAACATAGAGATGTGGAACACATCTTGAATCTGGTCTAACTCTGGAGATAACTCAAGTTGATAGGCCACCGGTCCCACACGCTTCAATATACGATATGGCCCAATGAACCTAGAGCTTAACTTGACCTTCCGACGAAACCTCAATACCTTATTCCATGGCGAAACCTTAAGAAACACTAAGTCCCCCACAGAAAACTCAATTTCCTTTCACTTTAGATCCACGTATGACTTCTTTCTGTCCGATGCTGCCAGTTGATCCTGAATTAATATGTCCTTATCCTCGGTATCAGATACTAGCTCAGGACCAAGAACACGCCGCTCACCCAACTCAGTCCTACAAGAAGGAGTACAACACCTACGACCATATAAAGCCGCATAAAGTGCTATCTGTATGCTGGACCGGTAGCTATTGTTATATGCAAACTTTTTCAATAGTGAGTAATCCTCCAACTACCCCAAAAGTCAATCACACAACTCCTGAACATGTTCTCCAGTATCTGAATCAGCCTCTCCGACTGACCGTTTGACTGAGGATGGAACGCAGTATTGAAGGCCAACCTTGTACCCAATACCCTGTGTAACTTTTTCTAGAACCGAGACGTGAAGCAAGGATCTCTATCGAATATGATGGAGACCAGTACCCTATGCAGTCGCACTATCTCAGATACATGCAGCTTAGCTAGTTTTTGTAGCGAGTAATCAGTATGGACATGTATGAAATGGGCAGATTTAGTCAATCGATCTACGATGACCCATATTGAATCCTTCTTAGTAGGCGTCAGAGGTAGCCCGCTAACAAAGTCCATAGTTACTCTCTCACACTTCCAAAGTAGAATCTTAACTGGTTAAAGCAATCCTGAAGGCAACTGATGCTCTGCCTTAACCTGCTGGCAAGTCAGGCATTTACTCACAAAGTCGGTAACCTCACGCTTAAGACCTGACCACCAATATAACTCTCAAAGATCTCGGTACATCTTATTCCTGACAGGATGCATAGTGTAAGGACTACTATGCGCCTCTTGCAGTATAGACTGCCTCAAATCAGTATTCTTCGATACACAGACTCTTCCACAGAAACAAAGAACCTTTTCGCTATTCAACCCAAAGTCTGAAGTTTCCCCATTCTTTATCTGTCAAAAACAAGAACCCAATAACTTATCCTCTAACTGCTTACCTTTAATCTGTTCAATACACCTCGATTTAACTTGAAGTTCGGCCAGTAAACTACGATCATCGAATAAGCTGAGACGAGCAAACATCGCCCTCAAATCAGTAACAACACTACGGCTCAATGCATCGGCTACCACATTAGCCTTACTAGGATGGTATTTAATTGAACAGTCATAATCCTTAAGCAGCTCAATCCACCTATTCTGCCTAAGGTTTAGCTTATTCTAGGTGAGGAAATACTTGAGGCTCTTGTGATCCGTGTAAATGAGACACTTCTCACCATACAGGTAATGCCTCCAAATCTTCAGTGCGAATACCATCGCAGCCAACTCCAAGTCATGTGTCGGCTAGTTCGCTTTATGCGTCTTAAGCTAATGAGAAGAATATCCCACTACCTTACCCTCTTGCATTAGCACACATCCCAAGCCAACATGTGATGCATCATTGTAGACAGTGAATTCCTTCCCAGTTTCTGGCTGTAATAAGATAGGGGCCTCAGTCAGAACTTTCTTAAGTTTCTCAAAACTTTCCTGTTGCTTATCAATCCAGTTAACTGATACCCCTTTACGCAACAACTTAGTCAGACGTGCAGCAATCAACGAGAACCTGTAACACCCTGGTTTTGGGCTTAGAAGTAATGGGCCTTAAGTTTGGGATCGGTTAGAAGACCGCTTGAATAAAAGAAAGGTGTTTAAATATTTTATAATTGTGTGTTTAGTTTAATTGTTAAATTATTTAGGAAGGGTTGGTAGTGTGGAAAAAGTCCTGGGTTCGATCCAAGGCTTTAGCAAAATTTTGCATTTTTTTTTCTAAAGAACCTTGAGCATTAGGTGGAAGGCTTATTAATAAGGCTTGGTAAAATTTGACACAAGGAAGCATGTGGCCTAGTGGCAAAAGGCATGGGTAGTAAGTAGGAGGTCTAGGGTTCAAGTCATAGCTTTGGCAAAGTTTTTTTTATTGTACATAAGATTAGTAGGGAAGCTAGCGTTTAGGCTTTATAAATATGTTAGGTGGGAATTTGACACAATGATGCGCTTGGCCCAATGGCATGATGGCATTAGGAGTAAGGAGAGGTGTTGGGTTTAAGTCATAGCATGAGAAGAAGTTGTGGGTTTTTTTTAGACAACCTGGAGGTCGGCAGAAAGAGTTTATAATTAATTGGGAAGGACAAATGACATAAAGAAGCTTGTGGCTTGGTGGCAATGGACGAATAGCATAGCCAAGATATTAGGGGTTTGAATTTGAATGGTAGAAAATATTTTTAGGATAACCAGGTTGCGGGTTAATAGGCCTTAAAAATAGTTAGGGATGGAATATGGCACAATAGCGTCTACGGTGCAGTGGCGTGAAGCATGCTATGGTTATGAGAGGGGGCAGGTTCGAATCTCAGGCCTAGCAAAGTTTAAATTTTTAATCTTTAAGAAAATTTAGGCTTAGGCATATAAGCCTTATAATTAATTGTGACTGAATGGTAGCATAAGAAAGAATGCAGTGCAGTGGCCAGCAGCGTATGAGGAGGTAGAGTAACATTGAGGTCTGGAGTTTGAGTGGAGGCACGCGCAAAGGGAGAATTTAATTTTTCTACTCAAGTGTTGTACGGTGAAAGCAATTTGAATTGTGGAATTTTTTGCTAAAATCAAGGGGATTAGGATGAGGATTAAGGGTAGATATGATGGTGATAAAATTGGAGAATTTGAAGGGAAATTATCTTAACAAGTTTAAGTCAATTGAGGAGTGTAGGTGTATTATTTATTTATTTATTTTTAGTATAAATATGTGTGTTGTACGAGCGAGTAAGGGCATTTTTTGTTTTTGTGTGCTTCAGTCGCATATCACCTCCTCTTTTCTTTAAGCCAAATTCTTGATCTCTTCTTCTTTATTTTAATCGAATCAATCTCTTCCCTCTTCAACTTAGCCGACTGTTTCTTTTTCATTTAAAAGCTAATTGATACACTTTGGGGGTTTGATTTCTTGATGGCAAGCAATCTCGCAATTGGTAATGAACTAGATCTTCTTAGGCTTTTGTTAAATATTTCTAAGTTCTTTCATTTCTACACTCTTAACAGATGATTCTTCTTTATTCTTTCAAAAACTTTCGTTAACCTATGGTTTCTCCATTTATTTCTCTTTTTCCCTCTCATTCAAGAGTGTGATTGCTGATGGAAAAAGGGGGTTCTAGCAGAGAGGTTGGGATAGAGGCTCTCAAGTTTAAGCGACATAAGGTGTCAGCCGTTAGGGACTTTCTGCCTGGATGTGAAAGGGGGACTACGTCAGATTTCAAGTTACATAGGCAGATCGAAGTTGATCAATCTAGTCAAGGCAAGTATAGGTGGCTCTTCGATAAGTAGTGGATTTATTTTGAATTAATGGAATGTGACTAATGGAATATAACGTTGAATATAAGTTTGGGCGATTATGAATACTTAGTACTCCAGGTGATAAGGTGTGTACTTCTACCCTATGATAACTTGATATAAAGACGAAGGTGTGTACACACACTGTACACACAAATAGATCGGCAAAAGCCAAAATGTCGAAAAGCCGAAAGTTTGACTATAGTAGTCTTGTGAGTGCGCGATCACTCGTGACATGGAAATCAATAGGTTTTCTGAGTCCCATGGGCGATTCTATGGACTTGGGCTGTGAATTGGCCGACCGGGCCAGAATGGGCTAAATGGGCCCGACGGGCTGTTGGGCCATAATAGGCAAAAATTGATAATTGATGTTATGTGATGGAAAATCGTACATGAGCATGACTATAAACGTGATTTGAGCCTAATGGGCCATATAAATGTGATTGGGCCTTGTGGGCCATATACAGGTATGTGAACTTGGCTGGGCTTTGTAAGGGGTTTTGGGCCTAGTTTATGATGACTACATAAAACTTAATTAATTTATTACGACCGTAGACAAGTCATAGGGTTAAGGTGTGGCAACGGGTATATGCATGCCTAGGATTCGATCTGGGGAGAGCATGGTACTTAAGCGGTCTTAATGACTCACCTCATCTTCTCTGGAGTCCTACCTGGTGCATAGTGTTCGTTCATCTTAGTTCACGGGATTTGTTAGGGGGCCAAGGTAAATGAAAACCGTAATAAAAGGAAAAATTATCGAAATGCCCCTAAGGGCAAAAATAACCGAAATAACCCTAGGTGTTGAATGTAAGTTTTATGGATGTGACATGCATATTGCTTCATACATATGATATTCTGCTTAGGTTGCATATGGGTTGGGTATTATGGAATGGAGGAAGTATATGAGGATCGCATGGTTGCTTGACAATCGTGGATCCACCGACGGCTTTTAAGCCCAATGTGTAAATAAAGGTAGTTTCGCAACCGGGCTACCATGGATGTGTATCAGTTGGGTGGGCCGATATTTATATCCCCACATGATGTGTCGGTGGACAGAGCTGGTGTGTAGCGGATGGATTATTGGGATGGGATTGTACTGCATTGCATTGCATGTATGATATTGTTGTGATATTATTGCGATGTGGGCTTCGGCCTAACCGTGGCTAATTTGGGCTAAGGCCTAGAGACCACCGTTATTGAATTGGGCTCTGGCCCAAAATGACTAACGATTGCTTTATACTCATTGAGGGTTGTATACATTGAGTTTTCGAAACTCACTCCCTTCCTTCTAAACTTTTCATGTGATCCTCAGTAGGCAGTTCGACGGATGGAGGGACTTGGAGGTGGCCAACTAGCATAAAAAGTTTAGACTTAGCCTTTATGTAATTTTTAATATATTGACTTTAAATTATTTCTATTTGATTTGGGTTGTAACAAGGTCTTTCCTCTGGCTAATATTTCAAATTAGGATTATTATCATTTTTTTATGCTTTATATTTATTAGAAGTAGAACATGGTTTCCTAAACCACAACTATTTTTAAATACTACGTTTCCGCAACTCAATTTTTAAATGACGAGTTTTCATAAAATCATATTTTCTAAATAAAGCTTCCGCAACTGAAAAGAGATTTTACAAAGTAATTAAGGTTTTTCGTTTTAAGGAAGTGTTTCCAATGAAAACAAGGTTTTCGCTAAAACACTTCAATGTGACACCCCAGATTCGGCCATAACGTCTGGTCCGGATTTGAGATGTTTCATTTAGTGGTATTAGAGCCCAGTTTCAAAACTCGGGCTGTGAAATGGGCTTGGTTTTTGGGCTTTTAAAATTATTTTGAAAGATTCTATTGTGTGGCACACAGGGTCTCCGATGTCGAGCCAAGTAAGTTCTCTTACTACTGAATTATGTTGAACTGATATACTGCAATATGTTTTAAGATATTGATTGTCTATATTCAGTTGGATTTCCTTAGACATCATATTGTATTAAAATATTTGAATCTGAATTTGATACTTATTTTGTGTATGTTTGAGAATGTTTGCGATAGGAGGATGTTTTGAATATGTATTAAAATTATTAGGATCAAAGTGCGCAGCGGTAGCGTAGTGGGATAGTTGATACACGACTACTCTGTTATTTAGAAATTTCAGGGATGAATTTTTTTTAGGAAGGGTGAATTGTGACACCCTGATTTTGGGCCTAGAAGTAATGGGCCTTGAGTTTGGGATCGGTTAGAAGGCCGCTTGAATAAAAGTAACGTGTTTAAATATTTTATAATTGTGTGTTTAGTTTAATTGTTAAATTATTTAGGAAGGGTTGGTAGTGTGGAAAAAGTTCTAGGTTCGATCCAGAGCTTTAGCAAAATTTTTTATTTTTTTTAGAGAACCCTGAGCATTAGGTGGAAGGCTATTAATAAGGCCTAGTAAAATCTGACACAAGGAAGCATGTGGCCTAGTGGCAAAAGACGTGGGTAGTAAGCAGGAGGTCCAGGGTTCAAGTCTGGCTTTGGCAAAGTTTTTTTTATTGCGTATAAGATTAGTAGGGAAGCTAGCATCTAGGCTTTATAAATATGTTAGGTGGGAATTTGACACAAGGATGCGCTTGGCCTAGTGGCATGATGGCATTAGGAGTAAGGAGAGGTGCTGGGTTCAAGTCATAGCATGAGCAGAAGTTGTGGGTTTTTCTTTGGACAACCTGGAGGTCGGCAGAAAAAGTTTATAATTAATTGGGGAGGAGAAAAGACACAAAGAAGCTTTTGGCTTGGTGGCAAGGGACGAATAACGCAGCCAAGAGATCAGGGGTTCGAATCTGAATGGTAGCAAATATTTTTAGGATAATCAGGTTGCGGGTTAATAGGCCTTAAAAATAGTTTGGGATGGAATGTGCCATAAGAGCGTCTGCGGTGCAGTGGCGTGAAGCATGCTATGGTTATGAGAGGGAGTAGGTTCCAATATCAGGACTGGCAAAGTTTAAATTTTTAATCTTTAAGAAAACTAAGGCTTAGGCATATATGTAACACCCCGTACCCGAGACCGTTGCCGGAGTCGAACACGAGGTGCTAACCGACTTAATTCATTTACTCTCACAGTCTAACTGCGTCACTGTCACCTTAAAAATCATAACTTGAGTTCCACAACTCAAAAATCAGATTCGTAAATTTTCCCCAAAACTAGACTCATATATCCATCTACAGCTTTTTTTCTAGAATTTTTGGTTGGGCCAATTAGTACAGTTTATTAGTTAAAGTCTCCCCTGTTACAGGGATCGACTACACTAACCTTTGTGCATTACGACTTGGATATCTCCCTGTACAGGGCTTCAATACTGATGCCGTTTGTTTCTATAGAAACTAGACTCAAAAAGGAATCTATACATATATATCATGACTTCTAAATGTCTCTAGTTAATTTATAATAAATTTTCAAAGTCGAAACAGGGGATCCAGAAACCTTTCTGGCCCTGTCTCACGAAAACTTTAACATCTCATAATATACTGTTCATATGAATGTTTCGTCACTTTCCTATGAAAATAGATTTATCAAGGTTCGATTACATAATTTATTCGCTATTTAATTCCATTCCTACTATTTTTAGATATTTTTCACATCCACATCACTGCTGCTGCCAGTATCTATTTTTAAGGTAAACTTTACCTATTTCATGATCCTTCATGGATCAACTAGAGTTTGTCATACATATACCAAAAGTGATCATGAATAACCATTCCCATGACTAACCGTTACCAACATTTCCATACCTCTCGACGGACGACATACAAAACGATTATAATGCTATGATCAAAGTATACTTAAGCCATTTTCGCATGGCTATCCAAATTTACACAAAACCGAAAGGTACATGACCTACAACAAAAGGGTAGTCCTATACATTAACCAAAATATCCTCTCACTACTAGTCTATTCTATACATGCCATAAGATATTCCAAAACATAGCAGTACCAAGCGGTGGATAGTGATAGTGTGACTAGTTCTTTGACGATCCCCGAGCCTGTAGCTTCCAAATGAGATCTATAAAACAGAGGAAACAAGGTACATGGAGTAAGCATTACAATGCTTAGTAAGTTTCAAGCTGTAACACCCCGTACCCGAGACCGTCGCCGGAGTCGGACACGAGGGGTTAACGGGCTTAATCCACTTACTAGCACAGGTCATTTTAAAAATTTCCAGACAGCTGGCTAACTGTGTCACTGTCACCTTAAAAATCATATCTTGAGTTCCACAACTCGAAAATCAGTTTCGTGATTTTTCCCTGAAACTAGACTCATATATGCATCTAGAAATTTTTTTCTAGAATTTTTGGTTTGGTCAATTAGTACAGTTTATTAGTTAAAATCTCCCATGTTACAGGGATCAACTACACTGACCTTTGTGCATTACGACTTGTATATCTCCCTGTACAGGGCTTCAATACTGATGCTGTTTGTTTCTACAGCAACTAGACTCGAAAAGGAATCTGTAAATATATGGCATGACTTCTAATTATCTCTGGTCAATTTATAATGAATTTCTAAAGTCGGAACAGGGACTCCAGAAACCGTTCTGGCCCTGTCTCACGAAAACTTAAATATCTCTTAACACACAACTCATAGGATCGTTTCGTTTCTTCCATGTGAAAGTAGATTAATCAAGGTTTGATTACATAATTTATTCACTATTTAATTCCATTTCTACTATTTTTAGTGATTTTTCAATCTCACATCACTGCTGCTATCAGCATCTGTTACTAAAGCAACTATGCCTATTTCATGATTTTTCCTTGATCTAACTAATAATTCATCATACATATTACAAATTATGATCATGACTAGCCATGCCAAGGGTTAATCATCACCGAGCATCTCCCTACTACACTATTACCAAATCATGAATTTAACACCGAAAATAATCAGCCATGACATATGGCATAATAATCGAGTAGGCCTCGACCAATACTCAACCAAAACCGAATTACCAAGACTTGTGTCCAAACATCATAGAACCAAATCCAACCGAACATTATGCCATTTTTGCATGGCTAAAGTTTACATACCCAATTTCAACAAAACATAATAGCCTATACATGCCGAAATGTTCTCCTAGACAAACTAAAAAGAAGATACCAAAAGTTGCTAGCCGGTGTGATGACTTCGACGACGGTCCCAAGCACACAAAATGGATCAAGAACCTAAATAAGCAACAAATAAGCACACCAAATGAGTACATAACTCAGTAAGTCGTAAGCACTACTCTACCATCCAACAATAACAATCATAAGTGAAAAACAAATAATACAAAATCAATTTTTCCAACCATAACAAACCATGCTGCAATTTCTTAAATTTTTGGTTCGATCTCATGCCAAGTCCTTCAATCAAATCAAATGCCAAGTCAGCCCAATCGATTTAGATCCATTTCCTCAAGTTTGGAACAACGATGCACTAGATAAATTTATGCATACACCGCTCAATCTCAATTTCGATATTTAGTTAGTAGCTCAATCACTTACCTCGTTCATGCACAATTTATATCAACAACCGAATGTTGCACACATAGTGCTTATTATGTTCGCACACCTAGTGCCATAGTAAATCGCACACATAGTGCATTTGAGATTCCCTCATGCTTCAACCTCCCAATCGGCACACATAGTGCCACATAATTTTGCACACATAGTGCCCTATGTTGTTTCATCATGGTAAAGCAATTTACTTAACTCAAATTGTACATATGGTCATATTATTAAGTAGTGGAATCATTCTGAAAAATATCTATCCAAGGAGTTCTAGCAAAAAGTGCTTAAGGACTTACCTTGTGTTGGGTATAACGGTTCCGACCCGGCTACTCGATGTCCTTGGCTTTGCCCTTGCTTGATTCCCCTTCTTTAACTTCTCGGGCTTAATAAATAAATTAACTAGTTTAGTCATCTTGCTAAACATTTATAACTCAACTACACATGCATATGTATGTTTGTATATTTGGCAACCACTCTTACTAATTACCCATTTAGTCGATTATACACATAGTTAAAGGTAACATCACGAATGGGCATACTTATGTATATATATATACATAACCGAATGTGCACCAAAAATTTGATTCAACATCACCTACATACTCACTTTTGATGGCCGAATATATATATATGTACAATGTCATCTATAACATCATCTAAACACCTAAATTCTTCTCATGCACACTTGATCGACTTTTTTTTTTCAATCTAGCATAGCTTCACCTCTATTTGTAATATCATATAAATCCCCATGTGACTACATTTCTTAAGTTTAACATCTTAATGCCCATTATAGCCACTCCCATAATCTAAATCTAAAATCGGCAACATCCCTTTCAACTATGTTAGCAGAACCCTCATCCTCTTCTTAGTCCTACATTCGGCACCTCCAACACCATGACTTAACAACTTCAACTTTCATGCTAACACAACAAGCAACTTAACACATCCATATAACTAACACGTTAATAGCATCAAGGTATCAACTAAAATTTTTAAGCTTCTTTGTCAATTCCCAACTCTCCAACAACCCCAAATCCAACCATGGGATAGATGGAATTCAAACTAACAACCAAAAATATACATGAATTTAAAGGAATAGCTTCAACATACCTCAACCTAGATACAATTATGGCCGAATTTCTCCAAAGCTTTTCTCTCATTCTTTTACTTGGTTTTTCGGCTAAAGGATAGCAAGGATGAACACACACACTTTTTTTTTGTTCATTTTCTTATTATTAATCTTTATTTCTTCTCTATTTTAATTACTCACCAATATTAAACAATAAACAACATAACCTTGGAAGAATGAAGCCATGCTTGGCCGGCCACTCAACATAGTTTGGGGCATTTTGACATGCAAACCCAAATTTTCATATTTCAATACTATTTGGTCCTTACTAATTTACCTATCAAATTTTCTAAGTCTCTCAACTAAATCCTTTCAAGCAAGATTCACATTCCTAAGATAAAAATTAAAACATCAAATTTTTATACAAGTACTACCTGTGACAACCCGAATTAGGGCCTAATCAGAATAGTGGTTTCGTGACCACAAATCCGAGATAGAAATAATTGTTTTATAATTATTTTGGGGTTTATGATATGATTGCATGATTGTGTGAAAATTTCGTGATGAAATTCTATGCCTAAAGTGCTTAAATTGAAAGTAGGGACTAAATCGAATAAGTTGCAAAATTTGCATCTCGGAAGTTTTTAGTATGAAATTGTTTTGGAATATTAATTAGGAGGTCTTAAATAGAAATTTGACCAATTTTAAGTTCATGGACAAAATTAGGACATGGAAGGAATTTTTGAAATTTTAGTAAGGAGGGGCATTTTGGTCATTTGGATATTAAATGAAATAAAATGGGAAAAATAACACAAAATTGATCATCATCCTCCTTAGTTGCTGCCGAATTCTCCCTCTCTCCATAGCTAGGGTTTCTTCAATTTTCAAGCTCCATAGTAAGTGATTTCAAGCCTCGTTTTTAATGTTCTTTACGTTTTTGGAATCCTGGAAGCTCGATTAAGCTTATGCTAGTAATAATTTAACCTAGGGTTCATATTGGGAAAAATACCCATAGGTGAAATTTGTGTATTTTGATGTTTTATGATAGAATATGAGGTTTTAAATTATGTTAAATAACTTGTGCTACTCGGTTTTAAGTGAAAACGAGTAAAATGGCATAATCGGTAAAAATACCTATTGTTCATAACTATATGATAGAGTGAGAATTTGATGTTGTTGTAGAAGAGAAAATGTTCAGCATATCATAAAACATAAGAATAAGGGCTGAAATTAAATTCCGAGCCTAGGGGCAAAATTGTAATTTTGTAAAGTTAGGGGCAAAATGTAATTTTTCCATGATGTGATTTTTGGATTGAAATAAATAGTATGAGTATTAAATGAGCTAAATGTGTTATTATAGATCAAGAAAGACGCGAATTGATCTCGAGCGGGAAGGAAAAAGTTTTGGACTAAATTGCAAAATTTCCACATTTTGCACCAAGGTAAGTAAGTATGTAAATACTAATTAAAGAATCTAACATGTTTACACAACAATTCAAGTATATCTACTTTAACTTCACTATTCATTCCACTTTGATTAATTTGTCTCATTGCGTCATATTCACTAAATAAATCATAACTCGAGTTACAAAACTCGAAATTCAAATCCGTAAAATTTCCTGAATCTAGACTCATAAAGCTTTTTGCTAATTTTTTCTATAATTTTTGGTTCAGCCGATTAGTACAGTTTATTAGTTAAAGTTTCCCTGTTACACATTTCGGTGATCGACCTCTGTTCACTCTGAATTGAATTTCTCTCAGTACACAATTCAAACTGTAACACCCCAAACCCGGCCTGGATGTTATGACCGCATCTGATGCGCCACATTGGTGCGTTCAAAACACTTAGTTTGGAAAAGCTGAGTTGGTGTTGTAAAAGACACTTTTAAAGGTAAGTTAAAGTGAATGGAAGCTGCGCACTGGGTAGGAAACCGGAAGAAGAGGAGGTGAGTCCGTCTTGACCGCTTAAGTACCAAGCTCTCTCTTGGATCCAATCCTAGACATGCACACCGCCATTGCCACACTCTAACATCTCGTATAATTTTGAGAAAACCGTTTGATTATGACCACTTAAGAAAATGATTAAGGTTGCAAATCGTTTGCTTAAAATATTTATTTTTCTTGGGAAAACATTTACTTTATGAAACTTTGCGCGTCATCGTGATCTTTTTAAAAACAAGTAGATTTATAAATGAACCCTAGTGCTAGCCAGTTTAATAATCCCCAAAATAAAATTAATTAAAAATAGCGGCCTTATTACAACTTTAAGCATAATAAAAATAAAATAATCCAAATTAAAGGCTAAACTTATTTAAAATCGTCAATCAATCTTCATGGCCACTCGAATCCTTGACTCCAAGTCCACCAATTCTAGGGCTCACGCAAGGATGGAAGAGGAAGGGGTGAGTTTGGGAAAACTCAGTGTATCTGAAACCCATCCAAAGCCCAAATCAGCTCGAGCCCATTGGGCCTAAGCCCTATTCAGATAATAAAGATACAGAGGTCAAGCCCTTTTCGAATCTTGTAGCAAGGCCTTAGCCCTTTTAACATAACATGTGGCCCATAGGCCCGGTTTAGTAACATGAGTAACAACAGTAATAATGAATGCAAGCCCATCCGGGAGACTACTCAACCCACCAACCGCTACACCGCCTGTACCAACCCTACACACCATGTGGGAATATCTCAACCCACCCAATTTACATACCCTTTGCTAAACAACGCTGCTCAAATTCGATCGATTGAGGCAAAGCCTCCAAGACGTGGTTGAACCACTTTCAAGTACTTCCTCCATTAATACCCCAATCCCATGCAGCAGATATTAATAAATGCATATCATGCAAAATATGTAGTAATCAATCATGCGTTCACCAATTTAAACCCTAGGGGTATATTGGTAATTTTGCTATTTAGGGTAATTTGGTAATTTTTCTCTTTAGGGTAATTTCAGTAATTTTGCTCTTTAGGGGTAATTTCGTGATCTATGCTACTACACAAGCTAATTCATAATTTTATCGGTTTTATGCAATTTGATTCTCCCATCTAACTGACAGGCTACTTTGCCCACCTCTTGCCCATATTGGGCCGTAAGCCCATTGGGCCCAGTTTTGGCCCATCGAGGCCCTTTTCCCGGAGTACGTTGATACGTCACACAAACTTACTTACCACTTTGCGGTGCTAGATCTAATAATTACTCTATGTCTTGAGAGCATTCGCATACTCACAAGCCTATGAAATCTTGGAATTTTGGCATTTCGACTTTTCAATTGAACTAAAGAAGGGTGTTGGTATTTTTGTTTCATGACGATCGCTCTTGAGATCCCTTACGATGTCCTACAATTATTCATCACCATTTTAGCATACAAGTTATGCTTAACAAACTCAAAATCCACCCTACCTTATTCTACCAAAGAACCCTTATTGACCATAAGTTGCTTACCTTCACGTGGTCCAATAATACTATTCAAGCTTATCCAAGTCGATACTCCAAGCCTCGCTGCTCTTCCAAAGTTGTCTATATCACACAGTCCAAGTCAGTCACTTGCCCACAAGGGCAAAATAGTCATTTAACACCCTAGGGGCAAAATGGTAATTTTACCCTACAAGGGTATTTCAGTAATTTTACCCTACAGGGGTATTTTAGTAATTTTTCAAACCATGGGTATTTTGGTAATTTTATAAACAAAGGGTATTTTAGTAATTTTACAAACCAGGGTATTTTGGTGATTTTATAAACCAAGGGTATTTTGGTAATTCTGTAAATTGAGGGTAAAACGGTAATTCTGTAAATCAGAGTACTTTGGTAATTTTACAAGTCGAGGGCATTTCAGTAATTGGTAAACTAAAGTATTCTAAACATGGATAACAATACGAATGGGCCTAAAGCCTATTCTCGGCCCAAATGGGCCCACACGCTCGTGTGGCCCTTTTAGCCCAAACCTAGCCACAGATATTCGATTCACCTAGCCTAGTCCAATATTTACTACACAATCAAACAACTTATCCAATTGGGCCGTGGGCCCATTGGGCCCATATGGCCCCTTTCGCCCATCGCGACCAAGTAGCAATCCAACAACAAGAGTAGTGATAAATACACACCGATAGGAGCTGGAGTTAATCCGCGCTCCAAGCACTTCTAGCCGATGCCCAACCCAAACGAGCTCGCCATAACGCGAAAGGGATCACCAAGAAAGGTACCTTTGCTCTCCTCATAGTTCTCTCTATTTAAAGCCGACCAGCATCCACTCCTATGTTAGCTTACCGATGTGGGATCCTCCATCATCGAGTTTAAATTCAACACCAACTCTTGCCATCCCAACATAGCAAAATAATCAACCTTTGCATGCCAAGGGATTCGAACCAAAGTCCTCCTATAAGCCAACTCACGCCATCACCACTAGGCCACCAACTCATTTGTGTCATAAATCCAACACATTAAACTTTAAAGCGCACCTACTTGCTTCTAGATTTATTGAAAAGAAAAACCAAAATATATTGCAAGAGCCAAGACTTGAACCTTGGACCCCTTGCTTCCTCTATGGCGTCACTTCCTTGTCCCCTAAGTGGCGTCACCTTGCCACTACACCACACTCCTTTTTTGTGTCACAATTTCTCCAACAATATTCTTAAGGCCTACCTACTACACCCAGGGTTTGATCTACCTTAAATTTTTACTAGAGTCCAGGTTTGAACCCAAGACTTCTCCAACACTTCTCAGTACACTTAACCACTAAAATAAGCCTTCATTAACAAAATTTACATGCACAACAAAATATTAAAAGCTGCCTTCAACCGCTCCCATGCTCAAGGCCCAAAACTTCTAGGCCCAAATTCAGGGTGTTACACAAACAACCCTGAAGTCTGTTTCATTTAAAACTAGTCTCAATAAGGAATTTAGGCATGTAAACTATATTTCTTAATTTGCTTTGTACAATTTTTAATGATTTTTCAAAGTTGGAACAGGGGATCACGTATTCATCCTGAGCAAGTCACATACAATTGTAAATATCTCAAAATATAGAATTCCTTTGCTTGCTCTATTTCTTTTACATGAAAGTAGACTCATTAAACTTTAATTTCACATCTCATTCAACTTCTAATTATATTCCTCCTATTTTTGGTGATTTTTTTCAAAATCATGTCATTGCTACCATCTAAAAACAGTTTTAATGCTAATTTCACTCTTTCACACATTCTTTATGCTAACCTCATTTTATCTTATATATGTATATACCACAAATCATTTTCACCACATTTCATTCACCAAAAGTGTAGGTCCAAACCACAATATCACCACAAAACCATCCCGTTGAACAATTCGGATCAATCCTCGATATTTAATGGTTTCAGCACACATCCCCACCATCATACTTCATTTAGTTCGGCTCTCTTGTACACATGGTGAACACTTAGTACCACTCATGCGACCTAGCCGATTTGTCTCAGTAGCTCTCTTGTCTACATGGTGTCCTTCACTTGGAATCACGCATGCGACCTAGCTACATTTATCTTTCACGTAGCTCTCTTGTCTACATGGGATACATCTCGTATCACACATGTGACCTAGCTACTACTGAGGTGTCTCGTAGCTTTCTTGTACACATGATGTGCACTCAAGCATCATACATGTGACCTAGCTACGCCCTCTATTTCATTCGATCTCTCAGAATGTTCAACCGGATCTCTCTCTATATTTATTTCCATTCTTCCAATAGTCGATTTATATTTTAACATCAGCTAGTATATTTATATAATAGGCTGAAATATAAGAATGTACATGAAATTATTGTAATATTTACATACAAACTTACCTTGGTGCAAAATGTGGAAATTTTGCAATTTAGTCCAAAACTTTTCTTTCCCTGATTCGAGATCAATTCGCGTCTTTCTTGATCTATAATAACACTTTAGCTCATTTAATACTCATACTATTTATTTCAATCCAAAAATCACATCATGGAAAAATTACATTTTTGGCCCCTAACTTTTACAAAATTACAATTTTGCCCCTAGGCTCGGGAATTTAATTTCAGCCCTTATTCTTATGTTTTATGATACGCTGAACATTTTTCTCTTCTACAACAACATCAAATTCTCACTCTATCATATAGTTATGAACAATAGGTATTTTTACCGATTATCTTGCTTTTACTCGTTTTCACTTAAAACCGAGTAGCACAAGTTATTTAACATAATTTAAAACCTCATATTCTATCATTAAACATCAAAATACACAAATTTCACCTATGGGTATTTTTCCCAATATGAACCCTAGGTTAAATTATTACTAGCATAAGCTTAATCGAGCTTCCGGATTCCAAAACGTAAAGAACATTAAAAGCGGGCTTGAAATCACTTACTATGGAGCTTGAAAATTGAAGAAACCCTAGCTATGGAGAGAGGGAGAATTAAGTCAGCAACTAAGGAGGATGATGATCAATTTTGTGTTATTTTTCCCATTTTATTTCATTTAATATCCAAATGACCAAAATGCCCTCCTTACTAAAATTTCAAAAATTCCTTCCATGTCCTAATTTTGTCCATGAACTTAAAATTGGTCAAATTGCTATTTAAGACCTCCTAATTAATATTCCAAAACAATTTCATACTAAAAACTTCCGGGATGCAAATTTTGCAACTTATTCGATTTAGTCCCTACTTTCAATTTAAGCACTTTAGGCATAGAATTTCATCACGAAATTTTCACACAATCATGCAATCATATCATAAACCCCAAAATAATTATAAAACAATTATTTCTATCTCGGATTTGTGGTCACGAAACCACTATTCCGATTAGGCCCTAATTCGGGTTGTCACACTACCACACATATAAGGTATGCAAATTAAATTTTAACTAAATTTTATGACTCGGTTTTGTGGTCCCGAAACCACATTCCGACTAGGGTCAAATTAGGGCTGTTACACAAGTAGTGTCAACAGATAACAATCAAATTATAAAATAGTTGTTCGTATTTTTATTTCACTCTTCCTTCGGGCATACCATCCCTTTTTCCGAATATGCACGTCTCATCACATGTAATAGGCAGATAAATTCTCACTTGATGGTGACCTCTTATGATCATAGGTACGTTATATATTTTTACCTGACTTTCCACATTGACCGAATGTACAATAATCATAGAACAGTCTTATTGCTTTACTCACATGTGCATCACATAACGACCTTGTGATTTAGTCTAAATCAAACTTAAATATAATCTCAAATACATACCTGACCAACTTAACGCATTGAACGTATTTATTACTAATTGTCACTGTGAAGTCGCATAATCTTACGCTTTACTTGAATCTTCAGCAGAACCTTTAGTTCAGGGCTTACCCGGACAAAATCTCCACACGTAGTCATCGGGTCATTAGAGCTCGGATATAGTACGAGCACGAAGCCTACGGTCATTAATCGATGATAATATTCTCGTGATATACTGACTGCGGGGTTTTAACCGGATATAGTATCGACACAAATGCCCTTCGGGACTTATCACATTTATACACTTTCACATCCATCACGTTGGCCACTCGCCCTATCACATATATACACTTTCACTTTGTAACACCCTTACAGATTCTATCGTAGGAAGCAGATACAAGGTATTACCGAACATAATACCTACCATTAAACATAATCGAAATATAAATATGTCTTGAACAATATTAGCCAACTTTAATGGCTTGTACAAATTAGTTGGTCGAGTCTTGTAACTAATATTTTAAACCTAGACAAATATGACACGTAACAAAATAATTAAGCCTACTATACATGCCATAATTCAAAACGTTTAGTTCAAATACCTAAAGTAGGATAGTGCGGATAGATCTTCACGATCCTTAACTCCCGAGCAAGCCGGAGAACACTATAAGACAAAGAGAGAAACAAAGTAAGCTTATAGCTTAGTAAGTAAGTATGTAAATACTAATTAAAAAAATCTAACATGTTTACACTACAATTCAAGTACATCTACTTTAACTTCACTATTCATTCCACTTTGATTAAGCTGTCTCGCTGCGTCATATTCACTAAATAAATCATAACTCGAGTTACCAAACTCGAAATTCAAATCCGTAAAATTACCCTGAATCTAGACTCATAAAGCTTTTTGCTAATTTTTTCTATAATTTTTGGTTCAGCCGATTAGTACAGTTTATTAGTTAAAGTTTCCCTGTTACACAGCTCGACTGATCTGACCTCTGTTCACTACAAATTGAATTTCTCTCAGTACACAATTCAAACAACCCTGAAGTCTATTTTATTTAAAATAGTCTCAATAAGGAATTTAGGCATGTAAACTATATTTCTTAATTTGCTTTGTACAATTTTAATGATTTTTCAAAGTTGGAACAGGGATCACGTATTCATCCTGAGCAAGTCACATACAATTGTAAATATCTCAAAATATAGAATTCCTTTGCTTGCTCTGTTTCTTTTATATGAAAGTAGACTCATTAAACTTTAATTTCACATCTCATTCAACCTCTAATTATATTCCTCCTATTTTGGTGATTTTTCAAAATCACGTCACTGCTACCATCTAAAAACAGTTTTAATGCTAATTTCACTCTTTCACAAATTCTTTATGCTAACCTCATTTTATCTTATATTTGTATATACCACAAATCATTTTCACCATATTTCATTCACCATAAGTATAGGTCCAAACCACAATGTCACCACAAAACCATCCCGTTGAACAATTCGGATCAATCCTCGATATTTAATGGTTTCAGCACACAGCCCCACCATCATACTTCGTTTAGTTCGGCTCTCTTGTACACATGGTGAACACTTAGTACCACTCATGCGACCTAGCCGATTTGTCTCATAGCTCTCTTGTCTACATGGTGTCCGTCACTTGGAATCACGCATGTGACCCAGCTACATTTATCTTTCACGTAGCTCTCTTGTCTACATGGTGTCCTTCACTTGGAATCACGCATGCGACCTAGCTACATTTATCTTTCACGTAGCTCTCTTGTCTACATGGGATACATCTCGTATCACACATGTGACCTAGCTACTACAGGTGTCTCGTAGCTTTCTTGTACACATGATGTGCACTCGGCATCATACATGTGACCTAGCTACGCTCCATCTATTTTATTCGATTTTTAGAATGTTCAACCGGGATCTCTCTCTATTATTTATTTCCATTCTTCCAATAGTCGATTTATACTTCAACATCAGCTAGTATATACATATAATAGGCTGAAATATAAGAATGTACATGAAATTATTGTAATATTTACATACAAACTTACCTTGGTGCAAAATGTGGAAATTTTGCAATTTAATCCAAAACTTTTTCCTTCCCTGTTCGAGATCAATTCGCGTCTTTCTTGATTATGGAGCTTGAAAATTGAAGAAACCCTAGCTATGGAGAGAGGAGAATTCGGCAGCAACTAAGGAGGATGATGACCAATTTTGTGTTATTTTTCCCATTTTATTTCATTTAATATCCAAATGACCAAAATGCCCTCCTTACTAAACTTTCAAAAATTCCTTCCATGTCCTAATTTTGTCCATGAACTTAAAATTGGTCAAATTGCTATTTAAGACCTCCTAATTAATATTCCAAAACAATTTCATACTAAAACTTCGGGATGCAAATTTTGCAACTTATTCGATTTAGTCCCTACTTTCAATTTAAGCACTTTAGGCATAGAATTTCATCACGAAATTTTCACACAATCATGCAATCATATCATAAACCCCAAAATAATTATAAAACAATTATTTCTATCTCGAATTTGTGGTCACGAAACCACTATTCCGATTAGGCCCTAATTCGAGTTGTCACAATTCTCCCCCCTTTTGAGATTTTCGTCCCCGAAAATCTTACCGGTAAAGAGGTTTGGGTCTTGTTTCCTCATAGCTTCTTCAGTTCCCACGTAGCCTCTTCTATCCCATGTACGTGCCACAATACTTTCACTAAAGCTATACTTTTATTTCTTAACTGTTTAACCTCTCGAGCCAAAATCTTTATTGGTTCCTCCTCATAGGTCATATCCGATCGAATCTCAATTTCTCTTGGAGAAATCACATGTGAAGGATCAGAACGATAACGTCGCAACATTGATACATGAAACACGTTATGAATTCTTTCTAACTCTGCGGTAAGGCCAACCGATATGCCATGGTCCAATTCTCTCATAGAATCTCGACGGCCCAATAAAACGCGGACTCAACTTGCCTTTTCGACTAAATCTCAGAATCTTTTTCCATGGTGACACCTTCAAGAACACTTTATCACCCACCTGAAATTCAATCTCTTTTCTTTTTAAATCTGCATATGACTTTTGTCGATCTGAAGCAGCTTTCAAGCAATCCCGAATTACTTTTATTTTCTCTTCGGTTTCTTTAACTAGATCAACTCCATGAATCATTTCTCACTAAGCTCGGTCCAATATAAAGGAGTCCGACACTTACGACCATACAAGGCTTTGCGGTGCCATTTGTATACTTGATTGATAAGCTGTTATTGTAGGCAAACTCAATCAAAGATAGATATTTCTCCCAACTACCTCCCAATTCTAAAACACGAGTATCTAAGCATATCTTGAGTACGGATTACTCTTTCTGTTTGACCATCTGTTTGTGGATGAAATGCGGTACTAAAGTTCAATTTTGTACCCAAAGCTTCTTGTAACTTTTTCCAAAATCTCGAGGTAAATCTTGGATCTCTATCGATATTATAGACATAGGTACTCCGTGCAACTTCACAATTTCAGCAACATATAATTCGCTAATTTATCAAGTGAGTAATCAGTGCGTCTTGGTATAAAGTGGGGTGACTTTGTTAATCTATCAACCACTACCCAAACAGCATCCTTCTTTTAGGAGTTAAAGGCAAACCGGTTACAAAATCCATGGTAATCTTGTCCCATTTCCACTCGGGCACCATTCTTGGTTGAAGTAATCCTGAAGGCACTTGATGTTCACTTTTACTTGTTGATGATCAAACACTTGGTTACAAATTCGAAATGTCCTTTTCATACCGCCACCAATCTGACTTCTTTAAATCATTATACATTTTGTGCTACCAGGATGAAGCGATAAACGACCATTGTGCGCCTCATGTAATATTTTACGAATCAATTTATCGTTTTCGGCACACATATCCTGTCTCGAAACATCAAACAATCATCCGGTCCAACTCGAAAATCGAGTCGTAACTTTGATTCGCATTGAGTTCTCTTGATCCGCAACTCACTATCATTCTTTTGAGCATCACAAATTAAGCGGAGAAATAACGGTTTAGCTCTCATTTCGCTAAGATTGACCCATCATCGACAATGCTAACCCGTGTTCATGGCTCTCAAAGTAAAAGAAATTTTACGCTCAAGGCGTCAAGAACTTCATTTGCTTTTCCGGATGATAATCAATCACTAGATCATAATCCTTTAATAATTCAAGCCATCTTATTGTCGCAGATTCAGATCCTTTTAATTCATCAAGTACTTCAAACTTTTGTGATCGGTAAAAATTCGGCATTTTTCACCGTACAAATAATGTCGCCAAATCTTCAAGGCAAAAACAACAATGCCGTTCCAAATCATGTGTAGGATAGTTCTTCTCATGCGGTTTTAAGCGTCTCAAGCATAAGCTACCACTTTACCCTCTTGCATCAACACACATCCAAGGCACATCAATGATGCATCACTATAAATTACGAACTCCTTTCGACTCTGGTTGTACTAAAATTGGTGCTTCAGTCAATCGTGCTTTCAATTTTTCAAAACTTTGTTGACATTTATCAGTCCATTCAAATTTAACATTCTTTTGCAACAACTTAGTCATAGGAGAGGCAATCATCGAAAATCCTTCAACAAAGCGTCTATAATACCGGCTAAGCCTAAAAAGCTTCTAACCTCGGATACATTCTTGGCGGTTTCAATCGACGATCGCGAAATCTTACTTGGATCCACCCGAATACCATCACCGAGACTATATGCCCCAAAATCCGACTTCACGAAGCGAACTCACTTTTACTAAACTTGGCAAGCAGTTTCTTTTCTCTCAAGATTTGCAATATAGTTCTCAAGTGTTCGGCATGTTCGAGACTCATCTCGAGAATAAATTAAAATGTCATCTATAAACACTACTACAAACTTATCCAAATATGGCGGAAGATCCGATTCATTAAGTCCATAAATATAGTGGAGCATTTGTTAAGCGAAAGGCATCACAAGAAACTCATAATGTCCATACCTTGTCCTAAAGGCGGTTTCGCACATCGACTCCTTAACTCTCATTTGGTAGTAACCGGACCTCAAATCAATCTTTGAAAACACTGTGGCCCCCTTTAAGCGATCGAATAAATCATCAATCCTCGGCAATGGGTACTTGTTCTTTATAGTCACCTTATTAAGTCGCGGTAATCAATGCAAAGTCTCATTGAACCATCCTTCTTCTTCTGAATAATACAGAGCACCCAGGAGAGAAACTCGGTCTCACAAATCCTTGTCTGTTAACTCCTGCAATCGAGCCTTCAATTCTTTTAATTGATGAGCCATTCTATATGGAGCAATCGAGATCGGTGCGGTGCGGCAACAAATCAATAGCAAAATCTATCTCTATTCGGAGGCAACCCAGGCAATTCCTCCGGAAATACATCCGAAACTCACAGACTATCTAAGACTCGATTCAAATTTCAGTTGGGGCAACTCAATATTCATTACATAAGCGGATAAGCTTCACACCCTTTTCTCATGTATTTACGTGCGAGACATGTGCGAAATCACCATAGGCAATTTATTTGATTCATCTGTTTCAACCCACGAATTTCTCCATTTTCACATTTCAATTCTAGTGTCTTTTGTTTACAATCTACCTTAGCATCATACAATGTTAACGGTCCATTCCCAAGATAACGTCAAACTCACCAAATGGTAACAACATCAAGTTGGCGGAAAAGCAGTGACCTTGAATCATTAATGGGCAATTCTTGCAAACCTTGTCAACTAGCACATATTGGCCTAAGGGTTCGACACTTTAATCGTAAACTCGATAAATTCAACAGCAACTTTTTATTGGATACTAAATTCATGCAAATATAGGAATGAGTGGACCGGGATCAATCAATGCAATAACAATAGTATCATAGAGAAAATGTACCGATAATAACATCGGAGATGATGCATCTTCTGCACGTATAGCATAAGCTCTAGCAGTGCTCTAGCTTCGATCTTGCCGTTAAATCTTTCATCACAGTTTACTACTAGTCCCACCTCCAGATTTCTCGGTGGTCTACCTCTACTAGCGGTGGTATTCATCTAGCACTCTGAAATCTTTCTTCTTTAACTTTCTCCGGACAATCTCTAATAAAATGCTCACGAGAACCGCTTTGAAACAAGCTCGCTCGGTCCCCAACACTCACCATAATGTTGCTCGCCACATTGCGACACTCGGGCTTTCTAGGTCGCACATTACCCACACTTGCCATCAAGTAGCTTGAGCTTTAGACCCGAATATGCTCTACCACGATCTCGTGTGAATCCCCAATTGAAAGCTGTCATTCGAGGGTTTGTCTCTTTGGACCTCTTTGGTTGAGATTGAAATGGCTTGCTTATCTGTCTTTTTCGACATCTCGGGCCTCAATAGCGACTTTTCTTCTTTCTTTGTTCAATTCTTGGCTTTAAGAGCTCGATCAACCAATACTACAAATTCTTTCAACTCCAAAATTCCTACAAGCACTTTAATGTCCTCATTCAGCCCATCTTCAAATCTTCTACACATAATGGCCTCGGTGGACACACATTCACAGGCATACTTCTTGAGTCTTACAAATTCGCGTTCATACTACTGCTATGACATTTTCCCTCGCTTCAATTCAAGGAACTCCTTCCGTTTTTGATCAATGAATCGCCGACTTATGTATTTCTTTCTAAATTCTTCTGGAAGAAATCCCAAGTAACTTTTCTTTTGGCACCACTGCAACCAAAGTCTTCCACCAATGGTAAGGCGAATCTCTCAAAAGTGATACAAGACACTTTAAGCATTCCTCGGGTGTACATGAGAGCTCATCAAATACGGGTAGAATTTTCAAGCCGAATTCCGCTTTCTCGGGATCATCATCGATCTTTGCTCTAAACTCTTCAGCCCCTTGTTTTGAATCTTGCCAACCGGAGGCTTGTTCATTCTTACCAAATCTATACCTTGAGCAGCTCAGAATCGTCCGAGGTATAGGAGGGGTGGAGGAGGTTGAGCATTTGGATTTGCTCGAATAAATTCAATATACCAATTGTTTATCATTTGGAGAAAGGCATCCGAGCCTCATCTCCTTGTCTCAATGTCTCAGTCTACTTTCCACAGTAGCGGTCCCTTCAAAGGGAGCCGGCGCATTACTAGCAAAGACATCATCGTAGCAGTTCCTTGGGATCCATTACTATATTAAAACAAAACACAGTTTAGAATAATCAGGAGTCACCACACTATCACAATATTTTTATGGCATGTATAGCTAGACTTTTACACACACTTTATTAGTCCGAGAACCGACTAAACCATAGCTCTGATACCACTAAATGTAACACCCTTACCTGCTACTGTCGTCGGAACAGATACAAGGTATTACCGAACATAATACCTACCATTAAACATAATCGAAATATAAATATGTCTTGAACAATATTAGCCAACTTTAATGGCTTGTACAAATTAGCTGGTCGAGTACTGTAACTAATATTTTAAACCTAGACAAATATGACACGTAACAAAATAATTAAGCCTACTATACATGCCATAATTCAAAACGTTTAGTTCAAATACCCTAAAGTAGGATAGTGCGGATAGATCTTCACGATCCTTAACTCTGAGCAAGCGGAGAACACTATAAGACAAAAGAGAGAAACAAAGTAAGCTTATAGCTTAGTAAGTAAGTATGTAAATACTAATTAAAAAAATCTAACATGTTTACACAACAATTCAAGTACATCTACTTTAACTTCACTATTCATTCCACTTTGATTAATTTGTCTCTGCTGCGTCATATTCACTAAATAAATCATAACTCGAGTTACCAAACTCGAAATTCAAATCCGTAAAATTACCCTGAATCTAGACTCATAAAGCTTTTTGCTAATTTTTTCTATAATTTTTGGTTCAGCCGATTAGTACAGTTTATTAGTTAAAGTTTCCCTGTTACACAGCTCGACTGATCTGACCTCTGTTCACTACAAATTGAATTTCTCTCAGTACACAATTCAAACAACCCTGAAGTCTGTTTTATTTAAAAATAGTCTCAATAAGGAATTTAGGCATGTAAACTATATTTCTTAATTTGCTTTGTACAATTTTTAATGATTTTTCAAAGTTGGAACAGGGGATCACGTATTCATCCTGAGCAAGTCACATACAATTGTAAATATCTCAAAATATAGAATTCCTTTGCTTGCTCTGTTTCTTTTATATGAAAGTAGACTCATTAAACTTTAATTTCACATCTCATTCAACCTCTAATTATATTCCTCCTATTTTTGGTGATTTTTCAAAATCACGTCACTGCTACCATCTAAAAACAGTTTTAATGCTAATTTCACTCTTTCACAAATTCTTTATGCTAACCTCATTTTATCTTATATTTGTATATACCACAAATCATTTTCACCATATTTCATTCACCATAAGTATAGGTCCAAACCACAATGTCACCACAAAACCATCCCGTTGAACAATTCGGATCAATCCTCGATATTTAATGGTTTCAAAGACACGCCCCACCATCATACTTCGTTTAGTTCGGCTCTCTTGTACACATGGTGAACACTTAGTACCACTCATGCGACCTAGCCGATTTGTCTCGTAGCTCTCTTGTCTACATGGTGTCCGTCACTTGGAATCACGCATGCGACCCAGCTACATTTATCTTTCACGTAGCTCTCTTGTCTACATGGTGTCCTTCACTTGGAATCACGCATGCGACCTAGCTACATTTATCTTTCACGTAGCTCTCTTGTCTACATGGGATACATCTCGTATCACACATGTGACCTAGCTACTACAGGGTGTCTCGTAGCTTTCTTGTACACATGATGTGCACTCGGCATCATACATGTGACCTAGCTACGCTCCATCTATTTTATTCGATTTTTCCGAATGTTCAACCGGATCTCTCTCTATTATTTATTTCCATTCTTCCAATAGTCGATTTATACTTCAACATCAGCTAGTATATACATATAATAGGCTGAAATATAAGAATGTACATGAAATTATTGTAATATTTACATACAAACTTACCTTGGTGCAAAATGTGGAAATTTTGCAATTTAATCCAAAACTTTTTCCTTCCCCCGTTCGAGATCAATTCCGCGTCTTTCTTGATTATGGAGCTTGAAAATTGAAGAAACCCTAGCTATGGAGAGAGGGAGAATTCGGCAGCAACTAAGGAGGATGATGACCAATTTTGTGTTATTTTTCCCATTTTATTTCATTTAATATCCAAATGACCAAAATGCCCCTCCTTACTAAACTTTCAAAAATTCCTTCCATGTCCTAATTTTGTCCATGAACTTAAAATTGGTCAAATTGCTATTTAAGACCTCCTAATTAATATTCCAAAACAATTTCATACTAAAAACTTCTGGGATGCAAATTTTGCAACTTATTCGATTTAGTCCCTACTTTCAATTTAAGCACTTTAGGCATAGAATTTCATCACGAAATTTTCACACAATCATGCAATCATATCATAAACCCCAAAATAATTATAAAACAATTATTTCTATCTCGGATTTGTGGTCACGAAACCACTATTCCGATTAGGCCCTAATTCGGGTTGTCACATTCACATTCATCACATTGGTCATTCGGCCTTGTCACATATACATACACTTTCACATTCATCACGTCGGCCATTAGGCCTTATCACATATACATACACTTTCACATTCATCACATCGGCCATTAGGCCTTATCACATATATATACACTTTCACATTCATCTCATCGGCCATTAGGCCTTATCACATATATATACACTTTCACATTCATCACATCGGCCATTAGGCCTTATCACATATATATACACATTCACATTCATCGCGTAAAATCTTAAATCAAAATATAAATTTTCATGTATTCACATCACAATTGTTCAAATATACTTCATATACCACATATACTATCATGTACAGACTCGGTCTTGGCCGAATCTACATCAATCATTTTCCAATGAATAATTCAATTTCACGCCATACTATCATTTCATATTCGAATACTCATAAACTTACAATTTCACAAATTTTAATATCAAAGATCCATCTAACACTCATATATCATTTTACCATATCACGAATTAGAATTCAAGTATGGGTTTAATCAATAGCTTATGAGCAACTAAAACAAGCTTTATCCGTGTTTACAACAAAATCACATATTCACTACAAGCTGTTTTTCTGAGCAATGGTCACTAAATTATTTATAACCGGAGCTACAAGGCTCCAAATCACTTGCCGTTAATTTTCCCTGAATACAGACTCATATATCTTCCATCCATATATTTTTCAGAATTTTAGGTTTGGCCAATCAATACCAGATTTTTCTTAAAGTTTCCCCTGTTTCACTGTTTGACTAACCTGACCAGTCTTCACTACGAATCAAAATTCTCATTGTACAGAATTCAAAGTATGTTTTATTTGATTTCATTTGAAACTAGACTCATTAAGGAGTCTAAGCATATAAACTTTATCTTGTAACCATTTTTGTACAAATTATAGTGATTTTCTTAAAACAGAACAGGGGATTTCGGAGTCATTCTGACCCTGTCCCACACAACTTTAAATATCTCTTTATAGGAAATTTCTTTGCTTCCACAGTCTCTTTTATAAGAAACTAGACCAACTAAGCTTTGATTACATATTTTATTCAGCCTATAATTCCACACCAACAATTTATAGTGATTTTCTAAAATCACATTACTGCTGCTGTCCAAGCAAATTATTACAATTTGCTCTTAAATTTCCAAGTCCAAACACTTACGAACTTACCATTTGAGTTTAAGACATATCATGGCCACATCATATCTTATTTAATCAACTCATATACTTAAGAACTTACCTCAGAAATTGCCGAACGGTTACAGATCGACTATTCGGTTAGGTAGCTTGTTCTCTTTTTCCGAATTAGACTCCCTAAGCTCTTGAGCTTGAATAAACAAATTTAATCTATTACCAACCAATTATACAAACTCATGGCCGAATATAACAAGAAGACTACTAGATTCTACTAGCCACTCATTGCTCTATTATTAACCTTACTTAATTATAAACGCATTCGACAATTTGATAATTAAGTTCATTTCATGGTATCATAACTCAACATTTATCAATATATCATTAACAAAATATGCTCATGTCAAATTTACTCCCAATCACATCTCAAAATTCAGCAAGCTTAGAACTCATTTAATAATTAAATTCGGTAGCTTAACCACTTTGCTAACTACTTATGCAAATAATTCAATGATTTTTACATCATCTTACAATCACCATTATTCAAGACTTTGAGATTTCCACAAATGTTCATCTAATGCCTCTAGGCCGAATGTAATATTGCATCCAAATTCACATAGTTTTTTTTTTTTGTTATATCTAATTCTAATGTACATAATCATAATTCAATTCAACATTATAAACCATTATCACCCATTTAGCCGAATATACCACATTAATTTTTTTTTAACATTACCCATGTAATTACCTATAGGTTCTTATACCTTAAATTCACACACTTAACCTTTTAATGCCTATTGATCATTCCCCCATTGTTCCATGCAACATGAAAATAACCCCTAATTCCAACACTTACTCATCGGCATATTGCTCAAATCACCATAAGAAATCTCAACTTTCTTGACATTACCAAAAGTGCATCCACAATTTAACTTAGCATATTATAAAGCCAAATCAACAAATTCAAAGCTTACCTCCTAATAGCTAAAGATGAATGCCGAATTGCTCTAGGTAAGTTTTCCTTCCTTTTCATCTTTGTTTAATTTGGAGAGTGGTATGAGAAGAAGATGAACACCATCCTCCTTCTTCTCTTTTATTTAATTCCTTTTATTACAATTATTAAATCATTGGTTAATACAAAATTATTTTAATTTTGAATTAGTGGAGCATTATCTTTCCTTGGCCGGCCACTATGTTTATCATGGGTAAATTGACATGCAAAACCACTCTTTTCCATGCATGTACTATTAGACCATTATAAGATTAGCCTCTCACTTTCCAACAATGTTTCATATAAGTCCATTTTAATAAATTCACATAAAAACGATCAAATTAATGCATGAAACTTTCACACATGCATTTACTCACATCATAAGCACAGAATATAACTTTTAATTTCTTATAGGACTCGGTTTCGTGGTCCCGAAACCACTTTCCGACTAGGGTCAATTTAAGGCTGTCACAACTCTTCCCCCCTTTAGAGAATTTCGTCCTCGAAAATTTCTACCGATGCATAGTTTAGGATAACGTCCTTTTATTGAATTATATTCATATAAACATTAGCTCATCGATAGTAATGGTAATTCATTATTGATTTCACATCGATCTATAAAATCATTTTCTTATCTTAAAGCAAACACATAAACATTTCTACAAGTATGCACATATATCTCAATTTCTTGATTTCATAAGCAATAATCACTTAATTTAATTCACAATTGCATTTCAAACACATATCAAGCACATATTAACATGTATAATTCACATCATCAACCCACATATTTGTAACCCACATTTTCATCCATGTATAAGCTGTAACCTGACCGAGAGTACACATATACTTAAACATCCCATAGACTAAATCCGTAACACATTTATAACATGAATTCATTTCTTAACAACATATCCACCATCTTTTTACGTATTCACTTACTTAGTATACATAACATAATATAATATGAACTCACAAATTTTTACTTTCATTTGATTTTCACATACCTTCCGACGCATGCAGTATCACTTATTACGATCTTACTTTATTTATCATCTTAAATATACCCGTTGAATCATTGAAATCATTACGGTACTCATTAAGCACATATAGCTCTTACAATGCCATATCCTAGATATGGTCTTACATATTCTCACATATCGAGCCGATGCCATGTCCCAAACATGGTCTTACACACTATCTCAAATCAATGCCTTTGTCCCAGACGAGGTCTTACATGAATTCCACTTCACACACTTAGTGCCCACTGACCGATCTCGCACTCATAGTGCTCGGTTAAAGGAATTCGCACACACACAGTGCCTCTAATTATTCACACACATAGTGCTCTTATTCATTTGTTATTACACATTGAAATGACTTAACCAAGTCTATAAACATCATGTATGTACACTTTTAAACATATCATCTCATTTGAGTTTGAAGTCGTATAGTAATGAACACTTAAACTTTGCTCAAATTACCGGCACGAAGCCTACTAGGCACGAAGGCCCGAATACACGTCACCAGCATGATTGCTCTTCGGGACCTAGCCCGGATACATCACTAGCACGAATGCTCTTCGGTACTTAGTCCGGTTGCATTACTAGCACGAATGCTCTTCGGAACTTAGTCCGGTTGCATCACTAGCACGAATGCTCTTCGGAACTTAGTCCGGATACATCACTAGCACGAATGCTCTTCGGAACTTAGTCCGGATACATCACTAGCACGAATGCTCTTGAACTTAGTCCGGATACATCACTAGCACGAATGCTCTTGAGATTTAGCAGGATATATCACTCTCAATTCTCATGTACATATACACATATAGCAATACACATTAGTATATCATTTACGTTACTTGAATACAAACACAACATGCTTATCGACCATTCAACTTCCGGTTCCATAGCCACATACAAAAATCACATTTATAGTCATAACACTCTTTCAAAATTGCATCACTTATACCTTTAATTCAATCCAAATCGAAATTCAAATACGAGTACATGATCGTACTGATCAACTTAATAGTTTAGGCATATCTAAGTGAAGTTATATCACAAATTCTCATAGTCGAAGCTTGCTACTTTCGATCGGGATCAAGATTCATTACCATCTGACAACCACATTTTAATAGTCAAAAATCATCACACTATCATTTTATCACTTTATGGCATGTATAAATAGACTCACGCGTGCTACGTTAGTCCTAGAATCGACTAAACCGTAGCTCTGATACCAATAAAATTGTAACACCCCGTACCCGATACCGTTTCCGGAGTCGAACACGAGGTTCTAACCGACTTAATTCATTTACTCTCACAGTCCAATTAAAAATTTTCCAGACGACCGCTAAGCTGCGTCCTTTGTCACCTTAAAAATCATAACTTGAGTTCCACAACTTGAAAATCAGATTCGTAAATTTTCCCGAAACTAGACTCATATATCCATCTACAGATTTTTCTAGAATTTTGGTTTGGCCAATTAGTACAATTTATTAGTTAAAGTCTCCCCATTACAGGGATCGACTACACTTGACCTTCGCGCATTACGACTTGGATATCTCCTGTACAGGGCTTCAATACTGATGCCGTTTGTTTCTATAGAAACTAGACTCAAAAAGGAATCTATAAATATATGGCATGACTTCTAAATGTCTCTAGTTAATTTATAATAAATTTTCAAAGTCAAAACAGGGGATCCAGAAACCGTTCTGGCCCTGTCTTACGAAAACTTTAACATCTCATAATATACTGTTCATATGAACGTTTCGTCACTTTCCTATGAAAATAGATTTATCAAGGTTCAATTACATAATTTATTCGCTATTTAATTCCATTCCTACTATTTTTAGAGATTTTTCACATCCACATCACTGCTGCTGCCAGTATCTATTTTTAAGGTAAACTTTACCTATTTCATGATCCTCCATGGATCAACTAGAGTTTGTCATACATATACCAAAAGTGATCATGAATAACCATTCCCATGACTAACCGTTACCAACATTTCCATACCTCTCGACGGACGACATACAAAACGATTATAATGCTATGATCAAAGTATACTTAAGCCATTTTCGCATGGCTATCCAAATTTACACAAAACCGAAAGGTACATGACCTACAACAAAAGGGTAGTCCTATACATTAACCAAAATATCCTCTCACTACTAGTCTATTCTATACATGCCATAAGATATTCCAAAACATAACAGTACCAAACGGTGGATAGTGATAGTGTGACTAGTTCTTTGACGATCCCCGAGCACTGTAGCTTCCAAATGAGATCTATAAAGCAGAGGAAACAAGGTACATGGAGTAAGCATTACAATGCTTAGTAAGTTTCAAGCAGTGTCAACAGATAACAATCAAATTATAACATAGTTGTTCGTATTTTTATTTCACTCTTCCTTCGGGCATACCATCCCTTTTTCGAATATGCACGTCTCATCACATGTAATAGGCAGATAAATTCTCACTTGATGGTGACCTCTTATGATCATAGGTACGTTATATATTTTTACGACTTTCCACATTGACCGAATGTACAATAATCATAGAACGATCTTATTGCTTTACTCACATGTGCATCACATAACGACCTTGTGATTTAGTCTAAATCAAACTTAAATATAATCTCAAATACATACCGACCAACTTAACGCATTGAGCGTATTTATTACTAATTGTCACTTTGTGAAGTCGCATAATCTTACGCTTTACTTGAATCTTCAGCAAAACCTTTAGTTCGGGCTTACCGGACAAAATCTCCACACGTAGTCATCGGGTCATTAGAGCTCGGATATAGTACGAGCACGAAGCCTCTGATCATTAATCGATGATAATATTCTCGCATAAAGCTGCGGGGTTTTAACCGGATATAATCTTGACACAAATGCCCTTCGGGACTTATCACATTTATACACTTTCACATCCATCACGTTGGCCACTCGGCCCTATCACATATATACACTTTCACATTCATCACATTGGTCATTCGGCCTTGTCACATATACATACACTTTCACATTCATCACGTCGGCCATTAGGCCTTATCCCATATAGATACACTTTCACATTCATCACATTGGTCATTCGGCTTTGTCACATATACATACACTTTCACATTCATCACGTCGGCCATTAGGCCTTATCACATATACATACACTTTCACATTCATCACATCGGCCATTAGGCCTTATCACATATATATACACTTTCACATTCATCTCATCGGCCATTAGGCCTTATCACATATATATACACTTTCACATTCATCGCGTAAAATCTTAAATCAAAATATAAATTTTCATGTATTCACATCACAATTGTTCAAATATACTTCATATACCACATATACTATCATGTACAGACTCGGTCTTGGCCGAATCTACATCAATCATTTTCCAATGAATAATTCAATTTCACGCCATACTATCATTTCATATTCGAATACTCATAAACTTACAATTTCACAAATTTTAATATCAAAGATCCATCTAACACTCATATATCATTTTACCATATCACGAATTAGAATTCAAGTATGGGTTTAATCAATAGCTTATGAGCAACTAAAACAAGCCTTATCCGTGTTTACAACAAAATCACATATTCACTACAAGCTGTTTTTCTGAGCAATGGTCACTAAATTATTTATAACCGGAGCTACAAGGCTCCAAATCACTTGCCGTTAATTTTCCCTGAATACAGACTCATATATCTTCTATCCATAAATTTTTCAGAATTTTAGGTTTGGCCAATCAATACCAGATTTTTCTTAAGGTTTCCCCTGTTTCACTGTTTGACTAACCTGACCAGTCTTCACTACGAATCAAAATTATCATTGTACAGAATTCAAAGTATGTTATATTTGATTTCATTTGAAACTAGACTCATTAAGGAGTCTAAGCATATAAACTTTATCTTGTAACCATTTTTGTACAAATTATAGTGATTTTCTTAAAACAGAACAGGGGATTTCGGAGTCATTCTGACCCTGTCCCACACAACTTTAAATATCTCTTTATAGGAAATTTCTTTGCTTCCACGGTCTCTTTTATAAGAAACTAGACCAACTAAGCTTTGATTACATATTTTATTCAGCCTATAATTCCACACCAACAATTTATAGTGATTTTCTAAAATCACATTACTGCTGCTGTCCAAGCAAATTATTACAATTTGCTCTTAAATTTCCAAGTCCAAACACTTATGAACTTACCATTTGAGTTTAAGACATATCATGGCCACATCATATCTTATTAAATCAACTCATTTACTTAAGAACTTACCTCGGAAGTTGCGAGCGATTCTGAGATCGACTATTCGGTTAGGTAGCTTGTTCTCTTTTCCGAATTAGACTCCTAAGCTCTTGAGCTTGAATAAACAAATTTAATCTATTACCAACCAATTATACAAACTCATGGCGAATATAACAAGAAGACTACTAGATTCTACTAGCCACTCATTGCTCTATTATTAACCTTACTTAATTATAAACGCATTCGCAATTTGATAATTAAGTTCATTTCATGGTATCATAACTCAACATTTATCAATATATCATTAACAAAATATGCTCATGTCAAATTTACTCCCAATCACATCTCAAAATTCAGCAAGCTTAGAACTCATTTAATAATTAAATTCGGTAGCTTAACCACTTTGCTAACTACTTATGCAAATAATTCAATGATTTTACATCATCTTACAATCACCATTATTCAAGACTTTGAGATTTCCACAAATGTTCATCTAATGCCTCTAGGCGAATGTAATATTGCATCCAAATTCACATAGTTTTTTTTTGTTATATCTAATTCTAATGTACATAATCATAATTCAATTCAACATTATAAACCATTATCACCCATTTAGCCGAATATACCACATTAATTTTTTTTAACATTACCCATGTAATTACCTATAGGTTCTTATACCTTAAATTCATACACTTAACCTTTTAATGCCTATTGATCATTCCCCCATTGTTCCATGCAACATGAAAATAACCCCTAATTCCAACACTTACTCATCGGCATATTGCTCAAATCACCATAAGAAATCTCAACTTCTTGACATTACCAAGAGTGCATCCACAATTTAACTTAGCATATTATAAAGCCAAATCAACAAATTCAAAGCTTACCTCCTAATAGCTAAAGATGAATGCCGAATTGCTCTAGGTAAGTGTTCCCTTCCTTTTCATCTTTGTTTCGGCTGGAGAGTGGTATGAGAAGAAGATGAACACCATCCTCCTTCTTCTCTTTTATTTAATTCCTTTTATTACAATTATTAAATCATTGGTTAATACAAAATTATTTTAATTTTGAATTAGTGGAGCATTATCTTTCCTTGGCCGGCCACTATGTTTATCATGGGTAAATTGACATGCAAAACCACTCTTTTCCATGCATGTACTATTAGACCATTATAAGATTAGCCTCTCACTTTCCAACAATGTTTCATATAAGTCCATTTTAATAAATTCACATAAAAACGATCAAATTAATGCATGAAACTTTCACACATGCATTTACTCACATCATAAACACAGAATATAACTTTTAATTTCTTATAGGACTCGGTTTTGTGGTCTCGAAACCACTTTCTGACTAGGGTCAATTTAAGGCTGTCACAATATAAGCCTTATAATTAATTGTGACCGAATGATAGCGTAAGAAAGAATGCGGTGTAGTGGCCAGCAACGTGTGGGGAGGTAGAGTAACCTTGAGGTCTGGAGTTCGAGTGGAGGCGCATGCAAAGGGAGAATTTAATTTTCTACTCAAGTGTTGTATGGTGGAAGCAATTTGAATGCAATTCAAATTGGAATTTTTGGCTAAAATCAAGGGGATTAGGATGAGGATTAAGGGTAGATATGATGGTGATAAAATTGGAGAACATGAAGGGAAATTATCTTGACGAGTTTAAGTCGATTGAGGAGTGTAGGTGTATTTTTTATTTATTTATTTATTTATTTATTTTTAGTATAAATATGTGTGTCGTATGGGCGAGTAAGGGCATTTGTTGTTTTTGTGTGCTTCAGTCGCATATCACCTCCTCTTTTCTTGAAGCCAAATTCTTGATCTTTTCTTCCCTATTTTAATCGAATCAATCTCTTCCCTCTTCAACTTAGCCACTGTTGCTTTTTCATTTAAAAGCTGATTCATAGACTTTGGGGGTTTGATTTCTTGTTGGCAAGCAATCTCGCAATCGGTAAGTGAATTAGATCTTCTTCGACTTTTTTTAAATATTTCTAAGTTCTTTCATTTCTTCACTCTTAAAAGCCGATTCTTCTTTATTCTTTCAAAAACTTTCATTAATCTATGGTTTCTCCAGTTATTTCTCTTTTTCCCTCTCATTCAAGAGTGTGATCGCTGATGGAAAAAGGGGGTTCTAGCAGAGAGGTTGGGATAGAGGCTCCTAAGTTTAAGCGACGTAAGGTGTCAACCGTTAAGGACTTTTCTCCTGGATACGAAAGGAGGACTACGTCAGATTTCAAGTTACATAGGCAAATCGCAGTCGATCAATCTAGTCAAGGCAAGTATAGGTGGTTTTTCGGTAAGTAGTGGATTTATTTTGAATTAATGGAATGTGACTAATGGAATATAATGTTGAATATAGGTTCGAGCGATTATGAATACTTAGTACTCCAGGTAATAAGGTGTGTACTTCTACCCTATGATAACTTGAGATAAAGCCGAAGGTGTGTACACACACTCCACACACAAGTAGATCAGCAAAAGCTAAAATGCCGAAAAGCAAGTTTGACTACAGCAGTCTTGCGAGTGCGCGAACACTCGTGAGATGGAAACCAACAGAATTTTTATGTCCCATGGGCGATTCTATGGACTTGGGCTGTGAATTGGCCGACCGAGCTAGAATGGGCTAAATGGGCCCGACGTGCTATTGGGCCATAATAGGCAAAAATTGGTAATTGATGCTATGTGATGGAAAATCATATGTGAGCATGACTATAAATGTGATTTGGGCCTAATGGGCAATATAAATGTGATTGGGCCTAGTGGGCCATATACAGGTATGTGAACTTGACTTGCCTTTGTAAGGAGTTTTGGGCCTAGTATATGATGACTACATAAAACTTAATTAATATATTGTGACCATGGACAAGTCATAGGGTTAAGGTGTGGCAATGGGTATATGCATGTCTAGGATTGGATCTGGGGAGAGCTTGATACTTAAGCGGTCTTAATGACTCACCTTCTCTTCTCTGGAATCCTACCTGGTGCATAGTATTCGTTCATCTTTGCTCACGGGATTTGTTAACGGGCCAAAGTAAGTGAAAACCGTAAAAAAAAGGAAAAATTATTGAAATGCCCCTAAGGGAAAAAATGACTGAAATAACCCTAGGTATTAAATGTAAGTTTTATGGATGTGACATGCATATCTGCTGCATACATATGATATTCTGCTTAGGTTGTATATGGGTTGGGTATTATGGAATGGAGGAAGTATATGAGGATCGTATGGTTGCTTGACAATCGTGGATCCACCAATGGCTTTTAAGCCCAATGTGTAAATGAAGGTAGTTTCGCAACGGGCTACCATGGATGTGTATCAGTTCGATGGGTCGATATTTATATCCCCACATAATGTGTCGGGGGACGGAGCTGGTGTGTAGCGGATGGATTATTGGCATGCGAGTGCACTGCATTACATTGCATGTATGATATTGTTGTGATATTATTGCGGTGTGGGCTTCAGCCCAACCACTGCTAATTTGGGCCAAGGCCTAAAACCACCGTTATTGAATTGGGCTTTGGCCCAAAATGACTAACGATTGCATTATACTCTTTGAGGGTTGTACACACTGAGTTTTCGAAACTCACCCCCTTCCTTCTAAAATTATCAAGTGATCCTCAATAGGCGGTTCAACGGATGGAGGGACTCGGAGGTGGCCAACTAGCATAAAAAGTTTAGACTTAGTCTTTATGTAATTTTTAATATATTAACAAGGTCTTTCCTCTGGCTAATATTTGAAATTAGGATTATTATCATTTTTTATGCTTTATATTTATTAGAAGTAGAACGTGGTTTCCTAAACCATAAATGTTTTAAATAATACGTTTCCGCAACTCAATTTTTAAATGTCGAGTTCTCATAAAATCATATTTTCTAAATAAAGCTTCAGCAACTGAAAAGAGATTTTACAAAGTAATTAAGGTTTTTTGTTTTAAGGCAATGAAAATAATATTTTCGCTAAAACACTTCATTGTGACGTGTCAGATTCGACCATAACGTCTGGGCCGGGTTTGGGGTGTTACAGAACCCCTCCACAAACCATCTATAATACTCTGCCAACCCCAGAAAACTTCGAATCTCAGATACCAACTTAGGTTGCTTCCAATCCAGAACTATTTCAATTTTTTGAGGATTAACCCTAATACCCTCAGCAGACACCACATGACCCAGAAAAGTTACCTTTCGAAGCTAGAATTCATACTTACTAAATTTAGCGTACAATTATTTCTCCCTCAAAATCTTCAGAACAACATAGAGATGAGCATCATGTTCATCCTCAGTCCTCAAATACAATAGAATGTCATCTATAAACACCACTATGAATCGATCCAGATAGGGCTGGAACACTCTATTCATCAGATCCATAAAAGCTGCTAGTGCATTCATCAGTCCAAACGGCATCACTAGAAACTCATAATGACCGTAATGAGTCCTAAAAGTTGTCTTGTAAACATCAGTCTCCTTAACCCTCAGTTGATGGTACCCCGATCATAGATCAATCTTAGAGAAGACCGAGGCTCCTCGAAACTGGTTGAATAGATCATCAATCCTCGGTAGGGGGTACTTATTCTTGATAGTCAATTTGTTCAGTTGCTGATATTCAATGCACATATGCATGGTTTCATCCTTCTTCCTCACAAACAAAACCAGTGCTCCCCACGGAGACACACTAGGGCGAATGAACCCTCGATCTAGTAACTCTTGAATCTGAGCCTTAGGCTCTATAAGCTCCTTTGGTGCCATTCTATAAGGGATGATAGACACCGGAGCTATACCAGGCAAGAGCTCTATACCAAACTCAACTTCACGGTTAAGAGGTAACCCTAGTAGCTTATCGAGAAAAACATTCGAAAAATCCTCAACTGTTCTGATATCTCTAACAGCCGAAACCTCAAAACCAGAAGCACTGACATAGGCTAGATACGCCTCGCAACTCTTACGAACCAACTTCTCAGCTTTAAGTGTAGAAATCACATTTGAGAGATAGTTCTGACGCTCCCTAGTTACAACTACCTCGTCACCCTCTGCAGTTTCCAATATTACCCGCTTAGCAGTACAATCCAAATTCGCCTGATGCTTAACTAGCCAATCCATACCTAGTATCAAGTCAAATTTTCCAAAAGGGAGTTCCATTAAATCTGCCAAAAAGATCCTTCCTTAAACCTCCAAAGGTACCTCCTTAAACAATTTATTCACTCTCACTAACTGCCCTAACGGACTTAACACAGTAACCTCACTCTTAGTGGTTTCACACATCACAGCCAAAGTCTCAGACACAGTGCATGCTATATAAGAGTGCGTAGACCCAACATCAATCAATGTAGTGTAAGGTACATGATGAATAAAGAACGTACCCGTAATAACATCTAGGGTGTCTCCATCCCCTCAGCGACGTACAACATAAACCAGTGTCGGTTGCCTCACCTCAATATGACTAGCACCTCTACCCAGTGTTCTACAACCACGGCCCATAACATTTCCACCTCTGGCCTGACCACGACCTCTCAGTGGCTGCTAAAAACCCCTTTGTAGCTGAACAGTATCCTTACCAGTAGCTTGCATCTGATCGGGCCTCCGTGGACAATCTCTGATACGGTGCTCTATAGATCTGCACCTCAAACATGCCCCAAACCTCTTTCAGCATTAGCCCTGATGGCATTTCCCACAATCAACACAAGGCTCTGATCCCGTAACAGCAATAGAGGCCCCAACTCTAGTTGCCCCATCAAATTTGGCTTTCTTCTTAGGCCCCATAACTGAGCTTGAGGGCCTCCAAACCCTCTTGTTTTTTCCCTTATCCTTTTCACAGTTCTGGTGTTCACATCCATGGTGACCTTCACCTTCTCTATTAACACAGTAAAATCTCGCTCCCTCTGTGGAGCTATCAGAACCCACAGATTGTAACACCTCGATTTTTGGGCCTGAAAGTATTGGGCCTTGAGTCTGGGTTCGGGTGGAAAATGGACCGAATAATTTGGATGTTAATATTATTTCATATGTTTAGTTTAGTAATTACATAAATTACGAAGTGTTTATGGTGTGAGAAAAAAAGGCCCAAGAGTAAATTTAATTCGAGGCAATTCTTGAATTTTAATTTTGGGAGAGAGGGTTCTGGCGATATGGGCTTTTAAAGTTGAGGTGGTAAAATAGGACATAAATAAGGCCTTGGTAAAGTGGCAAGGTGGCGCCACTAAGTTCCTAAAAAATTAAATGCAGGAAGGAATTAAAGGTCCGGGTTCAAGTTGCAAGGTAGGCATATTGTTATTTTTTTTAGGCATGTGCCGGGCATGTGATCACTTAAGTGAATTTAGGCAAAGGCCTTAGGGAAGTTGGGCCGATTGTTTTAGTTTATATTAGGGTTAGGTTCTTTTCTTTTTCTGTCTTGGATAATTAGGGTTAGCCACCTGAAAGCTTTCACTATCATCCATCCTTTTGGAGTTCTCACAAAAGCCAAAAATGCAAATTCCTTCTCCTTGGTGCTGATTTCTTCTTCCTCTCTTTTTCCTCCATTTTCTTTCTTCCTTTTTGCTTTTTCTTTCTTCCATAGCCGATTGCCATAAAAGCCGAAATCCCAAAAACTCACTTTTTGTGCCGATTTCTCCAAGCCAAAGTCTTTAAGTTATTTTTGTTTTTTTTTATCAACTTTCATCTTATCTAAACCCTTAGTATTTGTCGGCAACAGTACTTCAAATTTATAGCCTCAAATCGTCATCTTTTTCATCACTTAAAAACCGAAATACCATAGATTTAGGGGGACTTATAGCCGAAGCTTTAGATCTCCTGGATTCGAGTTATACTATCGTTTAGAGGATAGATCTATATCAGATCTGCGTAGAAGTCAAAGAGGAATAAGTGGTAAGTGCTCATCACCTCAGATCTAGTCTTATTTTACAATTTAGAAAAGCCGAAGTCCCTAAAATCTAGGGAGGCTCTTGATTTGGGCATAAGGCTTTAAGGGTCTTTAACCGACGATTTCTTTTGGTGATTAGTGTCTTCTAGAGGTTTGATCGAAGGCTTGGATCTTTGGAACAACTAGACTTAGATCTAGTCATTAGTTTTCGGCATAAAGGTAAGATTCTATAGGCTTTAGGGGTATGGTTCGAATATGGGTAGGTGAATATTGGGATTGGTTGTTGTGGGTTGCAATCTAAGAATTATGGTAATCAATTATAGGACATCGTAAGGGATCTCAGTAGCAGTCGTCGTGAAACAGGTGTGTATCGAACACCCTCTCATAGTTCAATTCGGCAAAAGCCAAAATGCCGAAATTCTGGTATTTCGTAGGCTTGTGAGTGTGCGAGTGCTCACAAGACGTTTAGAAATCATTAGATTTGAAATCACTAAGAAAGATTTTAGATAAAACATGACCTATACAGGAATGCTTCAATGTGACACACCGGATTTGGTTGTAATGTTTAGGCCAGGTTTGGGGTGTTACATTTAGTGGTATCAGAGCCCAATTGCAACAACTCGACTGTGGATCAGGGTCCAAAAATTTTTTCGAAAAACTTTACTAAACTTAGGCCCAAGAAGGGTATTTTGGATACGGTTTTGGAAAATTCTTTTCAAAAATATTTTACAAGGTATACATGTTTTAAGGTTCAATCTTAAAATGGTTTAAGTTTTTCTAGGTTCTCAAATCTGATAACCGAAGAAGTGGCATACTGAATCCCTGGCACCAAGTCAGTAAGTATTTTTATTCTGTACTATACTGAAATATTGTTATACTACTATAGATAGTCTTGAGACCTATTATGATTACGTAGTTAGGGTATCTTGGCTGTAGAAACCGAGGCGATGGGAAAAGCAGAAAAATTTAGAAGACTGAGACGGTAGCTAGGATACGATACTGCGAAAATAAGAACTTTGAAATACTCTTTATGCATAGGACATCTGTATAAATACTGAAATTTTTGACTCGAGATTTTGGTTGTTATTGTTATGCATGCTGATAATGAAGAGTGTTGATATGGATTCTGAGGGTAAGCGAAGTCTGCCAACTTTGGGTAGCGATAACTTGGGGCTTGGTACTGAGGCACTGGCCGAGTTAGTAAGGAAAGTGGTAGAGGAAGTATTGGATACCAAAATTAAGGAAATTAGGGAAACACTTCAAGTAGGGTGCTTAGAGTCTAAGAAAAGGAAGGATCCTAGTTCTTAGAGAACAGAGCCTCGTTCTGTGAAACATGTTAAGACACGACCAAACTTTTCGACCTGCAAGAACTGAAACAGGAGTCATCCGGGTGAGTGCCATAGGAAGACAGGAGCATGCTTTAGATGCGGGTTACAGGAACATCGAGCTCAAGATTGCCAAGCTTATTCTAGTTAGGAGTGCGTAATGTTTGGGTACGAATTGTATACGTGTGCGATAAAGTGTTTATTTATTTCGGTTATTAGATGTTCTGGGTCGAATTAAAATTATTTAGATCAGAGTGTGCAACGGTACCATAGTAGCATAGTGTTACACGATTATTTTAGTTTTGGAAATTTTGAGGACGAAATTTCTTTAAGGGGAGTAGAGTTGTAACGCCTCGATTTTTGGGCCTGGAAGTATTGGGCTGGAAGTATTGGGCCTTGAGTCTGGGTTCGGATGGAAAATGACCCAAATAATTTGGATGTTATTATTATTTCGTATGTTTAGTTTAGTAATTAAATAAATTACGAAGGGTTTATGGTGTGAGAAAAAAAGGCCCAAGAGTAAATTTAATTCGAGGCAATTCCTGAATTTTAATTTTGGGAGAGAGGGTTCTGGCGATATGGGCTTTTAAAGTTGAGGTGGTAAAATAGGACGCAAATAAGGACTTGGTAAAGTGGCAAGGTGGCGCCACTAAGTTCCAAAAAAATGGCATCTGGAAAGGAATTAAAAGTCCAGGGTTCAAGTTGCAAGGTGGGCATATTGTTATTTTTTTTAGGCATGTGCCGGGCATGTCATTACTTAAGTGAATTTCAGCAAGGGCCTTAGGGAGGTTGGGCCGATTGTTTTAGTTTATATTAGGGTTAGGTTCTTTTCATTTTCTGTCTTGGAGAATTAGGGTTAGCCACCTGAAAGCTTTCACTGTCATTCATCCTTTCAGAGTTCTCACAAAAGCCGAAAACGCAAATTCCTTCTCATTGGTGCCGATTTCTTCTTCCTCTCTTTTTCCTCCATTTTCTTTCTTCCTTTTTGCTTTTTCTTCTATCCGAAAGCTTCTGATCACCTTACTTACCTCCTCTTTCAATCCCATCCTCCACAAAACCTCCATAGCCGATTGTCATAAAAGCCAAAATCCCGAAAACTCACTTCTTGTGTTGATTTCTCCAAGCCAAAATCCTTCAGTTGTTTTTGTTCTTTTTGATCAACTTTCATCTTCTCTAAACCCTTAGTATCTGTCGGCAACATTACTTCAAATTTATAGCCTCAAATCGTCATCTTTTTCATCACTTAAAAAGTTGAAATACCATAGATTTAGAGACCTATAGCCGAAACTTCAGATCTCTTAGATTCGAGTCCTACTATCGTTTAGAGGATATATCTACATCAGATCTGCGTAGAAGTAAAAGAGGAATAATTGGTAAGTGCTCATCACCTCAGATCTAGTCTTATTTTACAATTTAGAAAAGCCGAAGTCCCTAAAATCTAGGGAGGCTCTCGATTTGGGCATAGGGCTTTAAGGGTCTTTAACCAACGATTTCTTTTTGTGATTAGTGTCTTCTAGAGGTTTGATCGAAGGCTTGGATCTTTGGAACAATTAGACTTAGATCTAGTCATCGGTTTTCGGCAAAAAGTAAGATTCTAAAGGCTTTAGGGGCATGGTTCGAATATGGGTAGGTGAATATTGGGATTGGTTGTTGTGGGTTGCAATCTAAGAATTATGGTAATCAATTATAGGACATCGTAAGGGATCTCAGTAGCAGTCGTCGCGAAACAGGTGTGTATCGAACACCCTCTCATAGTTCAATTTGGCAAAAGCCGAAATGCCAAAATTCCGGAATTTCGTGGGCTTGTGAGTGTGCGAGTGCTCACAAGACGTTTAGAAATCATTAGATTTGAAATCGCAAGTGGTAAGTTAGTCGTGTCTGAAGTTTCGTGCACTTCGGTAATTGGGCCTCGATAGGCTAAAACTGGGCCCAATAAGCTTACGGGCCCATACGGGTAAGTAATAAAAATATTTATAATATAAAAAAAAGGTAATAAGTATGTTCTGTTAGGCTGTAGAATCAGAACTGCTTAAACCGGTAAACTGGTCATAAAACTTGAATTAAATGGGCTAAGTTGCTAATGGACACTGTAGGGCCTATTAGGGGTTTTAGGGCCCAATGGCTAAAATTGGGAAATTGAGATAAATAAATTACTGTAATGACAAATGGGCTAGTAAGGACCGTAACATTCATGAGAACCCTTAAAATTAATAAAATTACTGAAATACCTTTATAGGCGGAAAGTTTACAGTTTTACTCCAAGGAGCAAAATTACTGATATACCCCTAGGGTTAAGGTTGACCTGAATGCATGTTTGACTGTTACTATTTACTGCATGCCATGTTATTATTATCTGATGCATGGGACTGGGTTATTGATGGATGAAGTGCTGAAAGTGGCTTGTCCACGTACTGGAGGCTTTTCCTCAATTTACTGAGAACTGAGCAGCAGTGCTGCAACTGTGGAGTGTAGGGCTGGGTGGGTTAAGCTATTCCCCACATGGAGTGTAGGGCTGGTACGGGTGGAGTGTAGCAGTTGGTTATAGGCTGGGTTGGGCTTGCATACATGAATATGTCTGTTCTGTTCTGGATTGGGCCTATGGGCCATACTGTTATCTGGTAAGGGGCTAAGGCCCAGGTTACTGTATTGTGAAATGGTTTTTGGCCCAGTACCCACTGTTATCTTAATAGGGTTTAGGCCCAATGGGCTTGAGCTAACTTGGGCTTTGGATGGGTTTTCCATGCACACTGAGTTTTCCAAACTCACCCCCTTTCTCTTCTATCCTTGCAGGTGAGCCCTAGGTCGTGAACTTGGAGCTGGGCGGGATTCAGAGTGGCCACGAAGATTAAATTTCTGGTTTTTTTAAATAAGTTTCAAATAGCTTCCTTTTAAATTTTGCTTTTAGTTTTTATTATTTCTATTTTGGTTAAAGTTGTAATAAGGCCGCTCTATTATTTTTATTTTGGGCTTTTAAATTACTTAAATCTTTTTCAACTTGAGATTCACATCACTTAAATTGATTCCTTAAAATTGGTTAGCTCTAGGGATCATTTTATAAATGTTACTTATTTTCAAAATATCACGATAACTGAGCAAAGCTTCCGCAATGTAAATGTTTTCAAAGGAAATAAATATTTTAAATAGACTTAATTTGTTGTTCGTGGACAAGTAAGAAGCTTAAAGTATGGCAATGGATGTGTGCATGTCTAGGATTGGATCATGAAAGAGCTAGGTACTTAAGCCGTCTAATTGACTCACCTCCTCTTTTCTTGAATCCTACCTAGTGCACAGCTTCCATTCACTTTAATCTCTAACGAAAATACTTTTTAAATCACTAAGATAGATTTTAGATAAAACATGACCTATACAGTAACGCTTCAATGTGACACACCAGATTCGGCCGTAACGTCTAGGCCAGGTTTGGGGTGTTACACAGATTATCTCTGAGGCTATCCTCGAAACGAACACAGTGCTCATATTCAGTTGCCACTATCCCACGTACATAGTGACTAAATCGCAGAAACTCAAACTCATATTCAGCTACCGGCTTATCCCCCGGGTCAGATTCAAAAACTCTCTCCTTCGGGCATCTACATAACTAGCACCCACATATTTCCCTTGGAACACATTCTTGAAAAACTCTCAAGTCAACCGTTCGGGCTAAATACATTCTTTCACTGTAAGCCACCACTGATAGGCTTCATCTTGCAACAACGACCCTGCGCCTTTCAGATTCTGCTCTGGGGTACAGTCGAGATCATCTATGATCCTCTCTGTGGCCTCAATCCAATATTCAGCCACATTAGGAGCAACTCCAATGAAACCCCTAAAGATCTCAGCCCTATTAGACCTAAGTAGTTCTGTTACCGACCCACGGCCATAGTACTAGTATTGGGCCCAGCGACCCTTTCCATAATTTGCAGCATAGCTTGGGACAGTACGTCGTCCCCAACTACCCGATCGTGTGACCCAGTCTCAGTCACATGTGAAGCCGGTGCCTCTCTTCCCTTAAAGTTAAGTATATGACCCGACACCGAAAACCCAGCCCAAGCACCTCCACGGCCTCCGCCGCGGCCTCTTGTACCCATTCCACGAGTACCTCTGGTGCTCATTATCAATTTTTGTATTATCTATATTAACAGTTTTATGCATCAGTTTTACAGTTCCAGTGTTTATTAATGGATTTTTTTATGAAAAATAGCAATAATAATTCAGAGTTGTTTGTTTTCGCAGGTCATAGTCTTACTACAGTTTTAGGTCACCCTAATAAAGGTTTCAGAATAGTCTATTATCTATGGTAATCTCAGTATTTCTATTAAATCAAACAATAGTTTTAGAGAACTTACAGGACCGACGCTGGAGACTCGTTAGACCACAAATTTGGAAACAACACAAAATATTTTTCCACCATTTGAAAGAATTCTTTTTGAAATTTACGTTTTTAGGAAAAATTCAAATCCACAGCTGAGTTTTGTAACATGGCTCTGATACTACTAAATGTAACATCTCAAACCCTACTTAGACGTTATGGTCGAATTTGTGATGTCACATTGGAGTGAGTCTTGAAAAGCGTAGTTTTATTAGAAAAGTCCATTTAGGTTAAAACCTCATTTGTGCTCTTTATAAGAAGTTAACTTGTTTTGTTCATTTGTTAAATTACAGGTTTGTTTAGCAAAACTTGTGTCATACTAAATCGTTATTACACTTTAAAAACATTGTTCGTTGCGGAAGCTTTTAAAATAAGTTGCGTAGCATGGTAATTGAAAATCATTTACCTTTTGAAAACCTGAGTCCTACTGCCAACAAATATGAATCAACTTAAATAAATTCCCAATTAAAAATAAAAACTTAAAGTGGCCTTATTACATAAAATTTACCCAAATAAAACTACTTTTACTAAAAGCCTAAATTCGAGAACATAAACAGTGGTGTGGCCATCTCCGAGTCCCTCGCAGCACCGACCCACCTAAGGATTACCTGTGCAGATAAGCAGAAAGGTGAGTTTATGAAAACTCAATGTGTAATCCCTATTTACCAACCAGTAAATCATACAGTGCAAAGCAGTCTAGGCCTAAGCCCATATCAGTGGCAATATCAGTGCAGGCCTTAGCCCATTACAAGATATGATGTCGGTGTGGGCCTTAGCCCAATTCATCTGATGTCGAGAGATGCATACAGAGATCCTACCCATCCATCCTCTACACTCCATTCCGTACAGCCCTACACTCCAAGTGGGGTAAAATCGACCCATCCATCCCTACACTCCAGAATATAGCACCAGTTGTGGCACTAACAGTATTTGCAGCAAAGCTGCCATGCAGTACACTTCCTCCAAATATATCAATCCCACCCCATGCATCATGTCATGTCATAATATAATACGTGTATGCAAAATATCATGCTCAAATACAGTCAATTACATCACAAGGGTATATCAATCATTTTACTTCTTAGGGATCTAATTGTCATTTTATCAGTATGGGGTCTAAATGTACTTACTGACCCTACAATAGGTCCACAGTCGTCTCGGGTGACTCGTGCAACCTAAACAATCAAATAGTATAAATGGGCCCAAAGCCCATATCACGGCCTATGAGGGCCCATACGCCCGTATGGCCCAATAAGCCCAAAAATGACCTTGGCCGTGAGAACTAAACAGCCTGGTCCACTAATATCCACACGTTCGTGTGGTTTACTCATGTGGGGTGTAACATCCCTAACCCGTAACTGACATCGGATTAGGGTTACGAGGCATTACCAGATAGACAAAACATTTCAGACCAATTCAGAATCACAGATATTATTTAATATCATTTCATAAGCAATCATCTCTTAAGATGGTCTACAAAATCTAAAACATACATTTAAGAATGGTTAGAGCTAAACCGAACACATTCATAAAATTCAGAACATAGAAATTTTTTCAATTCTGTTGAGGTCACACGCCCGTGTAATCAGGCCGTGTGCCTCACACGGGCATTAGACACACCTATGTGAACCAGCCATGCCAAAATAGGGTAACCATACTGACTTTCACCCATGGCCAATAGACACGCCCGTGTGCTATGGCCGTGTGATACTTAGCTAGCTACTGACTTTAGCCCACAGCCACACGACATGCCTATGTCCCCTGACTGTGTGGTACCATGCAAGCTTGATTTGAGCCAATTTGCCACCCCTTTTTGGGTCCAATCCTACAAGAATTAATATACAACATTCATACCAAAATTTCCAACCAGTTCCATGCTTAAGAATGATTGAAACACATTAGAACTTAGCACATTACAAGCATACAACAAAACTATACACAAACTTATCATTTGTTAGCCAACTCCTATGGCATAATATATACACAACAAAACTTATATACATAGACCTTCTAGCCTATACATGCCATACTTTAAAATATGTACACTTTCAAAAGTACCAAAATGAGTCGATAGTGTGGTGACGATCCTCGACTATCCCTGAGCCTTCAGTAGCTACGATAACTGTAAAACAAACAGTAAACACACAGAGTAAGCTACAAAGAGCTTAGTAAGCCAAATACAATTGGTCTAACTACTAAAGCATATAAGTACAATTCAACCATATAGATTCATAACCATTTCATAAAATAATTCATAAACTTAACCATGCTCCTTTGTTGGCATATATGTCATGTTTCATTTCCATACATATTTCACAGAGACAGAATTTTTCATATTCAAAAATTTAGTACGATACAAACGTACCTGCATAGGTTATACATTTCATATTCTCAATTTTAGATTTTGTACGCTATCTTTAGATGGGTCAGAAATGATACAGATGCTCATAAACAAGTACAATGCCGACGTCCCGGACGTGGTCTTACATGTAACTCAATATCGATGCCTCTGTCCTAGACAAGGTCTTACACGAAATCAGATACGATGCCGATGTCCTAGAAATGGTCTTATACGTAAATCTCAATCAAGGCCTGTGTCCCAGACACAGTCTTACATGATGTCTCAGACAAATGTCCACTTTGCTTAGGAACATACAGAGCTTTTCAAATATTATCATATTATCATACTTTACTCCAAAGATATTCATCAGGCACTCAAGGCAATCTAATACAGATTACAGTTTATATGTGTAGAATTTATTTCAACTAACACGTAATTGTAATTTGACTTACCTCAAATGGATTTCGTACGGAACGAGTCGACTATTCGACTATTTTAGACTTCCCTCGATCTAAGTCTGATTTTCTTTGTTCTTGATCTAATACAATACAAATTCAACCATTCAATAATTCATTTCATTCAATTTAATCCATATACACATATTTAGGGCATTTTGCATTTTAGCCCTTACATTTTCACATTTTGATAATTTAGTCTATTTTTCACAATATCACAAATATGCAAAATTCACCAAGACTATAGCTTGGCCAAATATACATGACTTTCATACCAACCCAAATAACATATTTAATTCACAATTTAGTCCTTCAAAACCTCATTTTCACAATTTAGTCCAGATAGCTCGATTTCATGAAAAACTCAAACACAAAACTTATGAGCCATCTACCAAGCCTTCATAATTCATTCGTAAACATTTCAAAACTCATGATATCAACAATGCAATTTCATGAAATATTTAACAGAAATAGAAATTCAGACATGGGCTTTGAAGAACACTAAGCAACGATCACAGAAACGTGGAAATTATCAAAAACGGACGAAAATACATACCTTAATTGAGTTTTAATCTAGCCGAACCCTAAATACGTTTATTTCTTTTCTTTCTCTTTGAATTATGGCAAGTGTAGATGAACATTTCATCCATTAACATGTTTTATTTTATTATATCACTAATTATTTTACTTTTTCCCATTTTGCCTTTGAATAATAAACATTAAACTTACCAACTATATGTCCATGTTTGTCCACCATTAAGATAAATGGTCAATTTGACATGCAAGGACCTTTATTTTAAAAGCCAAGCCAAATAGGTGCTTTAGCATCTACCATTCAACTTTTACACTTTACGCGATTTAATCCTTTTTCATAATTAAGCACAGAAACAGACAAATTAAATCACAGAAATTTCACAGATGTAAATACACATATCACAGACACAGAAAATAATATTAAAATAATTTTTAGACTCGAATTTGTGGTCTCGAAACCACTATTCCGACTAAGGTCAAAACCAGACTGTTACAATTCTCCCTCCTTAGGGATTTTCGTCCCCGAAAATCTTTACCGTTAAACAGATTCGGATATTGTTGTCTCATTGCATCCTCAGGCTCCCACATAACCTCTTCTACTCCGTGGCGATGCCACATCACTTTAACTAATGGAATTTTCTTGTTTCATAACTCTTTAATCTCGCGAGCTAAAATACGGATCGGCTTTTTTTTGTAAGTCATATCAGATTGAATCTCAATTTTAGAAGGGGATATCACATGGGACGGATCAGATCTGTACCGTAGAAGCATCGATAGGTGAAATACATTATGTATCTTTTCTAACTCAGATGGTAGCCTCAATCTATAAGCAATCGGTCCAACTCGCTCGATGATTTCATACGGTCCAATCAACCTCGGACTCAACTTCCCCTTTTTACCAAATCGGAACAGTTTCTTCCACGGAGACACTTTCAGAAACACTTTATCATCGATCTCAAATTCGTTATCTTTTCGTTTTAAATCCGCATAAAATTTCTTACGATTAGAGGTGGCTTTCAGACTATCTCAGATTACTTTGACCTTTTGTTCAGTTTTTTTATCAAATTAATATCATAAATCTTATTCTCACTGAGCTCAGACCAGTATAACAGAGTTCTACACTTTCTACCGTATAAGGCTTCGTACGGTGCCATTTTGATGCTTGATTGAAAGCTATTATTATAAGTGAATTTAATCAAAGGTAGATATTGTTCCCACACATTTTTAAACTCAAGAATGCAACATCTCAACATATCCTCGAGTATCTGAATAATCTATTCAGATTGACCATCTGTTTGTGGATAAAAAGCGATACTAAAATGCAAATTAGTACCCAGAGCATCTTGCAATTTCTTCCAGAATTGCGATGTAAATCTTGGGTCTTTATCAGACACTATTGACAATGGCAAACCGTTGGTGACCAAAACATTAAAAAGAACAATCCAAAAATGCCTAAAACAAACAACCAAAACAAAAAGCAACAATTCACATCCAGGAGAAAAGAGCTGAAACCAAACAATGACCAAACTCCCAGCCTTTTGTTCAAAAAAAAATGCAAATTGCCAAAAGTAAGAGTCCAAATTCGGCACACTCACTACTACCCCATTCAAACTCCTAATTTCTTTCCTTCTATCACTCCTAAGATCTCTCAACCTTACTCCACTCCCTCAAATCCCTACCAACTAAAACTTCTTCCACCCAATCCCTAGAATTTGGCCACAACTCCTCACACTCCTCTAACACCTCAATTTCAGTACCACTACAACACCTTCCCACGTTAGGAGCAAAACAAAAACCAAAATACCCTTTATGCACAGTCAAAACTCGAACCTCAGATCCCCCTTAACACTACACACACCACTAACCCATAAACCAACACGCTTTTTATGACACTTCCTTCCCATATTTATTTAAGAATCTCACTAATAGGAGACAGGGTTTAATCAAGCAAAAATCAAAATTTTGTACAATCTAAGGCTTGAACTCAGGACCCCTCCAACACTCCTCAGGACACTCAGCCACTAAAGCAAGCATACATTTATGCAACACAACATACAAAATAAATACGTAAATTTCTGGGGCGTTACATTATAACACCATGTGTAAAATCGTTTTTCCACGGTACTTTTTAAAATCATTTCTCAAATATAATGCTAAACTAGCCCTCAAAGTAACGAACAAGGTCATTTGGTACAAAGTCAAAGTTGACTTAACTGCCTCATACAAAGCACATGAATGACCCAATTTTAAGTGATGCAAAAAATGAGATTTTGGACTCTTATTTCTATAAATCAAGCCCATGAAAGTAAAATAGGAATATTTACAGAGTTAATATGAAAATATATTAAAGATCGGGTAAGTAATTTAACCAAGAAAATGGTTAATTAAAGCTTAGGGACTAAATTGAAAAAGTCCAACCGCAATTGAGTTTTAATTTAAAAAATGCTTAAGGACCTAGATAGCAATTATCCAAAGGACCAAAATGGTTATTAAACCATTTTTATTTTAAAGTAAGAGGATAATGATGATAATGGTCATTATTTGATAAAATTATAATTAAAGAAATCTAAATAAGATTAATTAAATAAGTAAAAATAATTAACTAAGTTTAATTACTTCCTAATCTAGCTATATATGTAATTTTAAGTGGATGGAAAGATAAATTCATTCATTTTCTTCCTCCATTTTCCATTAAAGAAAGAAAGAAAGAAAACTTAAGCTCCCTTCAATATTCAGCCATCCAATTATGCAGGGTAATCAAACCATTTCTTTAAATATTTTATAGATTTATGATCATGAGAGCTTGACTAGCTAGCCCATGTATCAATTTGTTCAATTGCTTAGTTTTTAACAGGTTTTCATTAGAGAGAAATAGATGAACTAGGCTTGAAATTGAAGAGATTAATTTATAGTGAGCTTAGATTGTGATAAGGACTAAATTAAAAACTAAATTAAACTTGTTAGTTATCTTTGTAACAATAAGGACTAAATTGAATAGATTAAAAATTTTCCTGAAATTATGTTATAGATAGGAATTATAAGGTCCCAAAGAAAAGAATGTGAAATCAAATTTTGATTTGATGTTAGATATTGAAAAATACGAGTATCCTGGATATAGGGACTAAATTGAATAAAATGAAAAATATGTTTGACTATATATTTGAATGTTAATTTGATGTAAACTAATGTTGTTTTTATTATTGAATTATTTAACGTAGCTAAAGACTACATCAGGCTGTTATGACAGAAGGGAAAGTTAAAAATCATAGACAAGTAGCAAACATTTTCGGTTTGTACTTTTATGATTCAAGTTCAATATATATATACATGCATGATTGTTGAATATAGTAAAAATAAACATGATATGAATTGATAAATGATATGTGATATGAATTGATGATGAGATGGTATGAGATCATGATATAAGAATTGGTTTATAATATGAACATATATTTATTGATTCATTGGTACCTTTTTTAAGTATTTGGACAGAGTTGGATATAGTGAGCAAGTCATAAGATTTGGTTGTGTACAGGATTATACTTCAATTTATCCAATGATTCACTATGTGTGCCAATATGCATTATGTGTTCCATTATACACTATGTGTGCAAGCATTCACTGTAACACCCCTTACTCGAGACCGTCGTCGGAGTCGAGCACGAGGCGTTACCAGACTTAGCTTACTAATTCGGGCCATCAAAATTTGCTTTTAAAATTAATATAGTTTCATTCATTCATTCATTATGTCCCTAAAAAGGGTCCTCGAGACCCTAAAACATAAATTTGAAACGGTTTGGGAACAAACCGGAATCAATAAAAATTTTCCGATCACTTAAACAATTTATTTCATCTTTCATAAATAATCTGTCCATCTACATCATATTCACTAAATAAATCATAACTTGAGTTACAAAACTCTAAATTCAAATCCGTAAATTTTATCTGAAACTAAAATTGTATATCTTCTTACTAATTTCTTTTCATAATTTTTGGTCTAGCCAATTAGTACAGTTTATTAGTTAAAGTTTCCCCTATTTCAGTGTTCGACTGCTCTGACCTCTGTTCACTACGAATTAATCTTCTCCCTATACTAAATTAAAATAACCATGCTATTTATTTCTCTTAAATTTAGACTCAATAAGGAATCTATACATATAAATTATAACTCCTAATTTTTTTTGTAAAATTTTTAGTGAATTTCTAAGTTCAGAACAGGGTATTCAGAAATCACTCTGACCCTGTCTCACCAAAATTTAAATATCTCATAAAATACAACTCCTTTATTTACTCTGTTTCTTTCATATGAAAATAGATTCAATAATATTTAATTATATATGTCATTCACTATCTAAATCCATTTATATTATTTTTAGTGATTTTTCAAATTCACATTATTACTGCTATCTGATACTGTTTTAAAGCTAATTTCACCTTTTTCATGATTTAAATGGAATAACTAGCATTTAGGCATTCATAACACCAAACATGTCCTTGATTAGCCATTCCAATAGCTAATCATTATCAAGCATTTACATACCATTGATTAGCCATATTATAAGATCATATACACAAATGGCTACGATGCTATACATGCCATACTCAAAATGAAACGTCTAGCTATACCAAAATAATCCTTGTGATAGTGTGCCCGGACCTCCGATGTACTTTACGATCCCCGAGTTAACTTGAAAAAACTATAAAAAGAAGGAAAATAAAGGGGGTAAGCATTAAGCTTAGTAACTTTTCATGCAAATAAATAACAACATTAATAAGAATTATCTTACTACTTGGCATGATACTACTTAATGTAACTTCATTAATTGTCATAGACATATTTTAAATTTCTTCACTTACTCACTTACTTAAAAACTTACTTACTTAATCAAATTTATTAATACATTTTACTTACCATTTTCCTTATCAAGCATACATGAACATTATATACTTACCTTTTCTCTTCTAGCATGAACTTGGCTTACCCTTTTTAGTACAACTCGTCTTACCTTACCTTACCTTGATATTCTCTTCAAATTTTCCCGTTGAACCACTTGGAATACTAAGGATACACAAGTACCTTACTATTTCCATGACTTATTGTATCGCCTCGAAAGTATGGGGTCTGTAATTTTGCTTGGCTTAGCATAATTTCTATGTTTGCTTGAGTGATTAGTTAATTTAAGTGCGTTAGGGGGTGTCTGAGTAGTACTAGGTTCAAGTTTCGGCTTTTGCAGTAATTTTTTTTTTCTCTTAAAAATGAACCTGAGCCTTGGCACTTAGGCTTTTATGAATATTTGTGGTCGCTTGTTACCACAAGAAGCCTTGTGGCTTGGTGGCGTGAAGCATCTTTGGCTTTAGGAAGGACTGGGGTTTGAATCGCATGAGCTGCAGAAGATGCCATTTTGCTGCATGGGGGTGGCAAGAGTTTGTGGCAAATTCAAACTCTGCCGTGTGGGAATTTGAATTGGTCTTCAGTTATTGGGAGAAGATTATGAAGGGATAAGGGGAGTGATATGGGGAGATTTTCAAGGAGTGGGTTGGGGAAGGAGTGTTGTAGCCGAATTGGGCAACTTGTAAGAGCAAAATCGGCTAGGGGAATTCCTTTGCCATTTCGGCATTTTGGTCTTGTTGTAAGAGCCGAATTCTCCCTTTTCCAGTTTCGAGTTTTGCTTTTTGGGGCTTTTTAGGGTAAAATCTTTCCTTGTGCCGAATCTTCCTTCTCTTTTCAGCCTTAACCGATTATCATTTTCCCAAATACTTCTTCTTCCTACTTTGTATGGTACTCTTCATTTTGACTACTTAACTCTACTTCTTCCTCATCCATTCTTTTGAGGTTAGCTGAACATCTTCTTGATCTCTACTCATCTTCTGCTTGCTTTTGGTTGCAAATTTTCCTTCTTGGAGTCTTAGGCGGGTACTCTCTTTGCTAACCGAAACTTCCCCTGCTGGTTTAAGGTAAGTTGTTCTTGGTGTGCCTAATCTCTAGCAAAGCCGAACCTTACTTTTGTTCTTCAATTTGTGTGCTGTGGTTGTGCCGTTCTTTCTCATCTTTTATCTTAGGGTGATCTCCCTTCTTAACCTTCTACTTTATTGGTGTGCGCTAGGAAGGCGTACTTGGCATCGGGCATTTGACAATGGTGGTTGCTGCGTTAGGCCGAATATTGCCACTACTTTCTCTGAGTCTCTGTTTCGGTAAGTGGTTCTCAAGGATAAGTTGTTTGCAATCAAGTTGGGTGATTTAATGGATGTAGTTATTAATGCAGATCGTAGACAACTGGGTTGTGGAGGAAGTGGTGGTTGGAGCTGATTTGTACTACCAAGGTAAGCAACATGGTATGTAGTGTTTGAAAGGATGTCTTTGTTTGGTTAACACAAACGACTAAGACTGTTGTGGAACGTTGCTTGTGTGGGTTGGGCGTGTGGAGTGCATTGACCTTCTCCAAGTAGGTGTGTAACCACACCAAGGCGTGGTAGATCGGCAAAAAGCCGAAACGCAGGAATTTCGGCATTTGCGATCACGCGAATGCTCACAAGGTGAATTGAGCACAAACTTTGGGCGATAGACTGTAGAGACTACCGCGAGCGCTCTCGTGGGCTCAGGCCGTCATAGGCCGATATGGGCCGTGTGGGCCCGATGGGCTTGAGGGCCCACGCGTTGTAAAAATTCATGAAAGATGATAAACATTGGACTGGGCTATGAAATTTGTATAGCCATGGCTAGATTTAGGCTAAAAGGGGCCACGCGAGTCTGTGGCCCCACTTGGGTCGGGTTTTCTGAGTCGCTCGTGACGACTGTAGACCTTTTGAAGGGTTGTTATATGTACTGAGATCCTAAAATCAGTTAAATGACCGAAATATCCCTGAGGGGTAAAAATTACTGATTTACCCCTAACTGGTGGTATGACCTTTATAATGCTAGCGGTGGGTTATTTAATGTGTTAATGACATTTACATGTTTGATTATGAGTATGGTATACTGTATACACATATTATTTATGACATGACATCTGCTTGGGATGGGTTATGATATGGAGAAAGTACTGTACTGGTGCCTATGTCACATATGCTATTACCGGTGGCTTGCCACACTTATCATTCTTGGCGGCTATCTTTGTGTTATCATTATTCTTGGCGACTTTCTTTGCGATATTGGTGTACTGGTTGGGTGGGTCGATTGATATCCCCACAGGTGTGTTGGTTGGTACGGGTGGTGTGCTGGCTAGTATGGGGTGGGTTGCAGTATGCATTTATACTGATACTATATTGGGCTTAGGCCCACATTGCTACTGAAAAAGGGCTAAGGCCGCATGCATCTTGATCTTGAAAAAGGGCTTTGGCAGGTGTCTCGATCTTGTGTTATTCACTATTTGTATGTTATTGGGATTACACATTGAGTTTTCGTAAACTCACCCCGTTTCTATCTGTACAGGTAATCCCTAAGCTTTGATGGTTTGGAGCTGCGAAGGACTCGGAGACGGCCACACTACTGCTACTGTTTCTTTTATTTGCATTTGGATTTCATTTTTGGTTTTGATTTATGTAATAAGGCCATTGGTGGGTTTTAAGTTTTAATTTGGATTTTGATTTCTTATGCCATACTGCTAGTCTAGGAAAACACGAATTTTCAGAATAGCACAGTTTTTTTAACAAACACGAGTTTCCAACAACAAAGTCTTTAAAATGTTACCGCGGTTTAAGTTGAAGTAATATACTAAAGGCAAACAAATTGGTAGACGTTTTAACAAGAACTTTTGCTATATATATTAATAAAGAGATTTAGATCCAGTAACGGATTCTTCTGAAAAGATCATTTTTTTGAAAAATAATTTGATGTGACACACCAGGTTCGGCCATAACGTCTAGGCCGGGTTTGGGGTGTTACACTTATCATGGTCTTACATGGTATCCTTTTGAAACTTACCATTGTCATGTCTTGACATGGTCTTACATGGTATCCTTGCCTTATGAACTCACCAATGCTATGCCTTGGCATGGTCTTACATGGGACCTTTGCCTTATAGTAACTTATCAATGCCATGTCTTGACATGGTCTTACATGATATCCTTGCCTTAGAAACCTTACCAATATCCATGCCTTGGCATGGTCTTACATGGTATCCTTAAACCCTAATGTCATAACATTTGTATCCTACACATTCCTAAGGTTCAACCGAGACTTTCTGAAATTACTTCTTTGTCAATTCATGCTTGAGTCTTCTTTAAATAATTTCATAAAATAAATTTACACATGCTGGAAATTAACAACATTAACATAAAAAGTTGTTAAGAAATTATGCTATATATTAAAAGGACAAGGTCCTTAATGAAAGAATATGAAATTTTATTTTCATTTGATCCTAAATATAAAAAATATGAACATTTTGGATATAATGACTAAAATGAATAAAATACAAACTATGTTTAATTGATGTGTTTTTCATGTGATTGTGTGAAAACTAATAGCATTTCTATAATTGAATAAAATACAAACTATGTTTTATTGATTTGTTTTTCATGTGATTGTGTGAAAACTAATAGCATTTCTATAATTGAATTATCATACGTAGCTGAGGTTGGGTAATCTTGTGATAAAGGAAAGGTGAAGGTCGTAGATGAGTAACTATCCTACTTTGTGCTTTCATGGTTTAAATTTATATTTTCATATATAAATTGTTGCAATTAGCTTGTTTAATGTATGAACTTGTCTCATGAATAGGTAAGTATGAAATGGGTGATAACTTGTGAAAAATGTGATGATATGCATATAGTGACATGAAATGGTATGAATTGATTTGAGTATGATATGAATTGTTACATATTAAACTATGATATGTGAACCTTATACATATATTTGAAACATTGGATATCCTATTAACGGTCTCGTGTAGAATCGGGTATAGTTGGCATGTCATAGGATTAGTGTACGAGATTTTACTTCGATTTATACCGATGAGGCGCGAAGTGCATATTATACTTTGGACGTACCAATGAGGCACTGAGCATCGAATATAATGGTGTGATGGTTGGATAATCTGTGTATCTATCTTAAGTCCGTGTCCAATTAATAGGGATTATGAAATATGTACTGTGCTTATTGATATTTGATATGAAATGTATTTGGTGAATTATATATTATGTATATGAATGTTAAAGTAATAGGAGATGTTATGTGAAAGATCATATGATTTGATTATTACAAGCCTTGAGGCTAATCTGATTGTAAAATGAATCAGTGGATTCGAGATAGTAATGAGAAAATAGAATGAATTTTATGATATGCTATGACTTATATGTAATTGAGATATAACAATAAAAGGGAATTAGATGTTTATGTATGAAATGTTAAATGACATATATTTTTGTTTTAATTTTATAATTTTATTTTTAAAATTTGTTTTCATTTAATATTTTTAAAATTTAAAAATACATTTGGTAAAATAAAATTTATTTTCAAAAATGAAAATTTCAAAATTTGATACACTATTTTCTTATAATAGAAACATGAGAAAGAAAATAAAAAATTACAAGGTTTATATGGATTGGAACTAAGGTAAGATGTTTTAATTTTTTTTTAAATAAAATGTCGGTTACTTTTATTCATAATGGAAATTGCCAGTCACAGACTACATTACCTGAAAAAGCAAACCTGGGAACTAGAACCAACAGTAAAAGAAAAGAAAAGGTCTCAACAACAAGGAGACACTCAACCGTCATCCAGCCTTCAAGCAACAAAAAAATAGTAAGATGAAAAACCACTTGAGGCCAAGCAAATAGTGGAAAAAAACATCATAGAAATCCCCAAAACAACCCTCTAGAAGCCAAAACTAAGGAGGTTCAATCAATCTTCTATCCTCATCAGAAATAGAGGTGGCCAACACTAGGGCTTCCTCCACCAAGACGCCATCCTCCTACCTCAACATGCCCTCCTGAGCCATTGCATGTGCAACCCGGTTCCCTAATTTGGCAAGGTATGTTAATCAACACTCTAGAAATGACTTAGAAAGCTCCGTGGCTTCGTAGATGAAGGAACTGATCTCCGAGAGATCCTCAGAGGTAGCGTTAAGTTTATGGATAGAAACCTGCGCATCGCTTTCTAAGATGAGCGACCAAAAACCCATCTTGAAAGCAAATCGCAGTCCATGGACAATAGCTATGGCTTCCACTACAAACATTGTAGGAACATGAAAGGTAACTCGACTACATGCCCCCATTATCTGACCTTGTTATTCCCTTATGCTGACTCCAGAATAGGATTTTCATAGTGAGAATTAAAAACTAGCATCAACATTCACTTTGACAAACGACTGCGAGGGTGGGAACCAATGGACGATCTGAGACTGATGTGATTAGGTCATACCTTTTACAACCTCAGTAATCTCGAAACAAAATCCATGAACAAAGGTAACCACTTCACTCACCCTTTGAACAATTCCTTCATGTAATAATTTATTCCAAGAATACCATAAATCCCACAACACTACTGCAATCTTTGTTCTACGACACACAAGGTAATGGGCAAACATCCAAGAAAGCCTATTAGTAAAAAGCTCTGTTGCTAATTATTTCTCAGGCAGTCGTAGAGAAGGGCAACTCGGATTGTTCTTATGAAAGCACAATGGCACAGAACATGAGACTCATCTTCAGTAATAGTATGAATCTCGAGCACTGAACATCATTTGTAATTCATTTTTTGTATAGACACACTTTTGTAGGCACAAACTACTTTAGGAATTTCCACAATGCTATTTTGATTTTTGGAGGGCAATTAAGCCCCCATATTTTTTGATGTAATTGCAAATCCATAGAAGATACAGTGAAGGGCCAAGCAATAAACGATAACCACTCCGAACACTATAAATACTAGAGTGCTCACCCCTACACAATATGATCAGCCTGATGAAAATTCAACAGTGGGATACTATTGATAAGACTTGCCTCTTGAAAAGAGAACACAGAATCTATTAAGTCAAAATTCCAACCCATGGGGTCTTGCACCAAAAGATCCGAAGCAGTCTCAATATAACCAACCTGAGGGGTTTGGATCTTTCTAGGAGCAAGTCTTGGCAACCAATAATCATCCTAAATAGAATTTAATTACCCAAGCCAACCTTCCATCTGAGACCCAATTCAAGCAGTCCCCTAGCACTCCAAATGCTACGTCAGATTATTGAAGGATTAGAACCCAAAGTTGCATTAAGAAAATCTATAAAGGAATAGTACTTAGCCTTTAATAGCCTTCCCACTAAAGAAGACGGATTTGTTAAGAGCCCACATCCCTGCTTTGCAAGCAAGGCGATATTGAACTTTGCTAAGTTCTGAAAGCGAAAGCCACCATCACTCCTTAACTCACATAGCGAGGCCCACCTACACCAGTGTATTCCCTTTTTATCCATAGACCTTTGCCACTAGAATCAAGCCATTAAGCCTTCCAATTCTTTACAAAATGATTGTGGCAATAAAAAACACATCATTGCATATGTCGACAACGCTTGCAAAAAAGACTTTATGAATAGTTCTTTGTCCCCATAGAGAGAGACCAAGCAGTCCAAGAAAGAATACGGTTGCAAAACCTATCTCTTAATCCCGAAAAAGCTCGTCGCTTGTGTCTACCCACCATAGCTGGTAAACCTAAATACTTTTCCATGTTATCAGAAGCGTGAACTCCCAAGATGCGACCCGCATCTGAACGATTTCCTTCAGCCACATTTTTGCTAAAGAAAACACTTCATTTCTCTAAATTAACAAGTTAGCCCTAACACCTAGCATATTGATGTAAAAGGTCTTTTAAAGCAACCGTTCCCATGGCTATAGCTTTTCCAAAAATAAGGTTTTCATCAGCAAAAAGAAGATGAGTAATCAAATGAGCTCCTCAAATGACTCTCACCCCCCAAATCCGACCATCTAATGATGCCATTCTCAAAAGATAAGAGAGGCCCTCCCCACAAATGAGAAACAATTAAGGACTCAAAGGATCCCCTTGGTGGAGGCCCCCCGGTTGAAGTAAACTTTTCTCCCACTTGACCATTCACCACTACAGAGTAAGTAACCGTATAGATAAATCACAGAATGCCACTCACCCAACTCGAAGAGGAGCCAATCTTTAGTAACATAGCCTTAATGAAATGCCACTCCACACGGTTATACGTATTACTCATGTCCAATTTTAGAGCAAAGGATCCTTGTCAGACCATCCTCCTATTTTTAAAAGAGTGGAAGATTTAATATACTTCCACTACATTATCTGAAATAAGTCGACCAAGAACGAACGCCCTTTGGGCCTCATCAATATAAAGATGAAACACTTCTTGAAACATGTTAACCAACATCTTTAAGGCAATTTTGAACAGAACATTACATAGACTGATAGGGGAAAAATGAGTCATGTTCATGGAATTTCTAACAAACAATATAGGTATGATTAATAGAAAAAAGAGGCACATCACCTTTTAAGATGCCAATGCAGAAGCTTGAGACATCCATGCCCACTATATGCCAGAATCTTTGGCTAAACACAGTGCCCAAACCATCCTCCCCAGCTGACTTCAAAGGACTCATCAAATTAAAAGGAATGACTACCTCATCGACTAAAAAATCACGACCCAACCACTCATTCATCGCATCTAATATACAACACCCAACCCCCAAAAGAATGTTAGTAGCGTCCGCACTACCTTGCCAAGAGAAGAGGCCCTTAAAATAGTCACGGGCTACCTATTCCACTCTATTAGTAGACTTAACTCTCCCACCATTATATCCTCCAACCCTTGGATTCGATTCCTGTGACATTTCTAAGTAGCAAAACAATGAAAAATACTGAATTTTGATCCCCATGTTTCAACCAGTTAGCCCTAGCTCGCTGCTCTCAGTAAATCTCCTCTTTATCATAAGAAAGATTCAACGCCAATTTCACATCAACTAGGTTGCCCAAAACCTCTTCAGTGGGATCCATCCCATTTAGAAAATCAAGTTGTCTCTATAAATCTAGCTCAGTCACCTTTTTCACACTTAAGCCTTTAAGACTATACAAGTAGACCTTCACTCACAGTATGAAGCCTATCCAAAACAAGACCTAACAAGCACTCCTATAGCCTCTTAGCTTTAACTTCACACGAGGCCTCAAGCAACCATTTTGCCTCAAATTTGAAATTCCACACACCAGAAAGTGTACTCGTAGATGATCTTGTATCAATCACAATAGGACAATGATCTGAAAAAGGCCACGATAGATGGGACACTTTAAATTGTGGGAACAATTGATAGCATGCCTCATTCGCAACACCTATATCAAGCAGCTCATAGATGTCCGTTTGGCCTCTCTCCCAAGTAAACTAAACCCATCTATATCCTAAATCCTCTCAAGAACAATCCATCAATGCATTTCGAAAAGATGACATTTGACAATCACTTTACAATAGTCCACCTTGTTTTTCAAACGAAAATGCAATTTCATTAGAATCACCAAAAAAACAAGCCAAGGCACATCTGAACAATCATCCAATTGCCAAAAAAATTTCCAAGAATCCGCCCATCATCGCTCTTCCAGTGCCTCGTAAAACCCTGTACACCTCCAACATTTACCATAAAAGTCTTCATTTATCAACACATTAATGTGATTTCCCGAGTAAGACTGTAAAGAAATACTACCTTTTTTGTAACACCCTAGACCCGGCCTGGTCACCGAGCCTAATATCAGGATGCCACACCACCGTCTCATGTCATTCACAATAATTAAAAGCTTATTCTAAAAGAAACATCATCCATTTTAGTATTTGATGGAGTTTTAATTGAAAACATGCTCCTAATTACCATTAAGTCTTGCTAAACATTCCTTAAACATTATATACTAACATTTGTACATACATAAGGGACAATTAGTGTAACAGGTTGTAACGTGTTTTACGCAAGTGTATGTAGTCGTTCAAGTAAGAACTAAGTAAAATGAGTTATCGTCTCCGCAGTGACTATAAAAGCTTAATCAATTTAATTGCAAAATTATAATTAACAATTTGATGTAAAATAAAACTCAATAATTTTAGGATTGTGATGATTAAATTAAATAAAATACAAAGAAGCCCTTATGCAATTTCTAATCTAAATGCAATTTTACCTAAATTTATGAATTAGGGCTTAAGTAATAAAAAACCAATCAAATTTAAATGAGCTAGGATAATTATATTAATTAATTCAATTTACTTTCATCATGCTACCATGTTCGAAATTATTTCCATGGCAACTCGATCTCTTATGGGTTTGGAAACCAAATTAAACCTCTTGAATCTTTTACTTAGTTAAATATGCATTTTACTGATCATATTAGACTAAGGGTTTCTTAGCATTTATGCAAGGTCACAAGGACATTTACATTTGCAATAGTTTAATTACATAAATCTAAAAACCATGCAAGATAATAGTGCTAACTAAAGATATTATGAACCTTAATTCAGTAAGGTTTAATGACCTAAATTAAGCATTGCACTTTTCAATTATGCATCTACTAGTCGTCAATTGGTTACGACGCTCAGCTAATCTGTGTGCACCCAATCACATTTGAATGAAATGCAACATGATATTAATTGAAAATAAAATCAACTAAGGCAAAAAAAATGTTAACATAAATTAAATAAATCTCATTAACTTAATATAATTATCCTGACAAATAGGATTTAAAACTTTATAGTTGATGTCAAAAGCATAAAACTCAAAGCTAACATGTTTAAAATAAATAACAAGAGCAAAGAGTAAACTCTATTCAGTTCAGCAGCCTTTCAAATCTATTCTAACTGACTCAGTTTAGTAGCCTTTCGGATCTATTCTGACTAAACCACTCCTCCATTCTGATTGAAACTTCTTTTGCTAAGGGTTTAAAAGGTGGTCGGCTAAAGAGTGCTTTTGATAAAGCTTTTGAGGCTAAAAAAGGCAGAAGGGATGGATGGCTATGCAAGGGAAAAAGGAAGAAGGATTTGGGAGAACTAAGTGAGAGAGAAATGTAGAGGAAATGAGGAATAAGGGATGAGGAATGAGAGATGATTTAGAAGTGAGGGATGGCAAGGTATTTATAGGTGAGGAGTAGGGTTCAAGTTCACTAAAAATAGTTTAAAATTACCTTCCTTCCCTCTCTCATATGGCCGGCCATTTATCAAGGAAAAGGCATGACCAAATCTTCTATTTTGAATTTAAATTTCAACCTAAAGATAGTTATGTAGTGGATAGTTTCAACAGGTTAGTTGTTAGGCTGAATTTTGATTGTTTTCCAACTTCAAGCACCTTCATTTAAATATCCCAAAAACACTTTTTGGGTAGCCAAGATCAAGTACCGAAATTGGGCTTTTAATTCCCCTTGTTAGACAGTTCTTCAATCCAAAACTTAGTAGACATATCCATCTTTTTATCACCTTTCTTTACCGGGTCAAGTAGTCAATCCCTATGCCCAAATTGCATAGTCTTGCTATCCACATGGATAAATTGTGCATGGCCACCTTTTATTTATTTACATGTCTCTATAGCCTACCTATATAGTGAAAATTACACACATTAATAAATTAACATGAATTAATATAAAATATGCCCGAAAATCATGTAATTAAGCATAATTTCACATACTTTCTATTTTCATGTCTAAAATTACTAATTAAGTAAAATTCACTTATTTTAATAATAATTACTCGAGATAAACATAATAATTAAGTAAAAAGATGGTAAAAATATATAGAAAAACCCTATATAATTTCAAGTTTACACACATCCAAACTTAAACCATTGCTCGTCCCGAGTAATGTTCATGCACAACACAACTATTACTAAGGCAATTTTGCAAAATGATAAAGTAGCATCAATCTTTGCACATAATCATGCGTCAATAAAACCATGCTAGAAAAATACTCTTTATTGACAAGTAGCTCAAATGCAAATACTATTTCTAACTTTATACTAAGTACATCATAATGTCAACATGAGTCATAGTTAGCATGCATTTTCAAAGTCATACATAACATTCACCAATCAACATGTTTTCTTTATCAACTAAACATAGCAATCCCAAGGTTTGATTAGTGTCTTCATATATTGAACTCAGTAATTCCTCTCCACTAATGTAGTCATTATAATCATCTAATCAATAGGTCATTTATTAGGTTGTAATGGGGCTAGGATAAAGGTAGGGATAAAAAGAAGTGATTTTTAGGTTAAAAACATCTTAACCCTAACTTTGTCTTAGATCCTTTGGCATCACAACTTTTTTACAAATGGGTCTTTGGAATACCCCCAAACTTATTTTGAACTTATGCTTCACTATTATTATTTTTTGAACCTTGAGAAAATTTTGCTCTTTATTTTTAAGACTTTGAACACTCCTTTATTTGCTCTTATTTTTCTGCATTTAAGCAAGCTTTTTTTTCAGAAAGTTAAGCAAACTTTTCTTTGCTCTTTATTCATTTTCTTTTTTTTAAAAAAATATGTGAAAAGCATGTACATCTTTTCATAATTCTCCTCAAAATTTGATCACCAAGACAAATTTTTGGTTAAGATAGGTGAAAAAGAATAGGATTGCAACCTTCCAAATCTGATTTAAACGTTATGACTAGATTTAGAAGGTTACACTAGCCATCAAAATGGCTAAGCTAACTTACATTACTTTTGAAGACCTTAAATAAACTCATTTTAGAGAAAACCGTAGTCGTACTTTGAGTTAGCTTAAAAGCATTCATTCATTAGGTCGTGTATACTTAGGATTCATTTTATTGTTGATAGTGTTGTTTTAAATAAATTGTTTGCTTGTCACTCTTCTTTAAAAAAAACTTGATGTTAAACTAATGCAGTGGAAAAATCATTTTTCAAGTTATTTTGGAAACTTAGTTGCCTTATCGATTTGTTTTTACAAAACAGTTCCTTTGCAATGCAGTGGAAACTAGGTAACAATATCAAATTTTACCTAAGCCCGATATCATGCATTATCAAGTTATTATGCTTGAGTAATTCATGCATACAAAAATCCCCAAAAGAAAAGTTACCAAGCCACAAACTAGAAATAATTAAAAATTACAAATCAAAACCAATAAAGGCTGATTAATATTTATTTAAGATAGTCCAAGGTCTAAGGTGATTCTCTAAATACCGAGTACGGTCCTAATTTTGAGGTTTACATGAAAAGTTAAACACTATTGAGGGTGTGCTTATGAAAAGCTCAGTGTGAGTCGAACAATTATTTAAACAAACATAAATATCGAATACAGTGAAACAAGGCTTTAATAGAAGAAAACGAAACCATCATAGGAATTCCATATCATTACATAGTCATTACCAAATTGATGTCAAATGGTGTATGAGCATGGGGCATCATTCATTCGAGTAACAATAATTAATTTTGATACCATTGAATACAACAAACTACAACACATATCATAAATCAATAACATTCAAATATGTTGTGAGCATGATGCAATGCAAAAAGGTTTCTACCCATACCATTCGCTACACACCACATGTTCCCCAGAACCCATCATCCGAACTCTAAAACATTAAGGGCTTAAACCCGTTGTGGTTAAAACCACCAATAACAATATGCAAAAAATTCTGCCAGTAAAATATAAACAAGCTGCCGGTAGAAATGTGATAAATCGCCATTCCCCTCGGTACTCTAGGTGCAGTGCACTGACTACTAATAATTCGGACTTAATATGTCATTAGTACTCCATGAAACTCCTCCGTCAACTACAAAATCCCAACCCAATGCATATGTAATATGTCACACAATCTTATACATAATCATATCTCAATACTTTTCACATTCATTTGACATGCTCAGCATGTCTTCAATAATCACCTCAGTAAATGGAAACAATGTTCCAAACTTTCAAATTACCATTGTGTTGGTATCAATCAATATCGTCCAATTTCACATACTTTACAAATTTTCAATTTGCGTAAATAGCATCCTTTTTCAGTATACAACATAACAAATATATTGTGCCCTTAAATCATACATAAGTTTAATATCTCAACACATTATATCATTCAGTCAAACATTCTCATATCTCAAATATGCAATTACAAACTCAATCAAGCATTCATATTGTCAAACTAGCAATTTTGCCAACAGGTCAATCTTTTAAGGCTCAAAACATACCTAGTTCGATCACTCACAAAATCAATAATTTGGCTATTAATCCAATCCAATAAGAAAGATAATTTATCAAATATAACATGATATTTAACATTTTCAAACAATTTTATGAGTTTAGGACCTACACCTTATTTTCCGCTTCCTCGCAGCACACTAATGAATCTTCCAATTTTCTTTAATAATTCCTTAAACGAACCTAAATCGAAATTTAGTATAAATTCAATAAATTTACCATTAAACCATCCCCCAAACAACCACTTATTATTTCAAACCAATCGTTGAAATTATAACTATTTTATGAATCTAAACTAGTTAGATTCCTTACACTATATCGATGAAAACCGTACGCACAATCGTCCTTCGCCTTTACGGATGATTTGGGCATTTGGGTCAGCACCTAATTCAATAATATACCATAAAATCAGTATCTAATTAATGATTAAATTCCTTCATTTAATCAATTCATAACCCTTACCCAACAACTATGTCGAACTAACAAACTAGTTATCCTTAATTGTACTTAAGCTTCACGATTTGTAAGATCCGACTGGCTAATTGAACAAGAAATTCTCCCATAATTCACATGTTATTAAAGGATGATTAGGATGGTTCAAGAACACAATTTAATTCTGGAAAAATATGGGCAAGACCCAAGAAACAAAACAACCCCCTTTTCTACACTTATGCACACGCACCACCACCTATGGTGGCCAAAATTGGGGTTGAATTTTAAAACGGTTTGAGATCTCATTAAAATATGAAAAAATAACTTTGAAATAATTTAAAATCCACTGAATTTAAAATATAAAATTTTGGTTTTTAATTGACAAGATTAATCAATAAATTGAAGAGAAAAGAGATCTTACCCAAGAGAGAAAAACGACAATGGCACTTTATTGGCAATATTCATAATCATTCTTGGGGTTCTAGATTTCATATTTGGGGCTGATTTTAGATGAGGATAAATGGAAGCAATAAATAAAAGGATATAGTGCACAATCTTGATACAAAATGAAGAAGAAAGATATGGTAAAATTGGAGGTGTAGGCGACGACAACAATGGGAGAAAGAAAGAAGATTGAAGAGAAAAGAGGAGAGGAAGAGGGTGAACGGATAGGGTAGGGAAAAATTGAATTCAGGGCTAAAAAATACAATAAAAAGTTTTATTTATACTTAGGGTTCAAGGGTATGGATGGCACACACTATAACAGCCAGTTTTTAGTCAAATCAGAACAGTGGTTTTGAGACCACAAATATAAAGTCAAAACAATTATTTTATTATTATTTTAATATTTACAGCATGATGATATGTTTATGTGAATGTTTCGTTCAGAAATTTCATCATTTGAGTGCTTAATTTGATAAAAAAAGACTAAATCGCATAAAGTGTAAAAGTGTTGTTCTAATAGTTAAAGGTATTAAATAGCCATGAAATTAACCCATTGTTTTTATGAGTGAATTAATGGTTTATTATTAAGGTTAATTTGGTAATTGGTAAATATATTAAATAAAAAAATCCATTTTCTTTTCTATTCATCATCTTCAACCGAGAATTGGGGCATAAGGAAGCCATTTTAAGCTTCAAACATTTGGCCATGGAGTTTTGAATGCATGGTATGATCTTTGACTTGGTTTTTAATGATTTTTTATGTTTTTGCGATCGTTGCAACTTAGTCTAGCTAGACGAGGGGCTAATTTGCAAAACTATTAAAGGTTTAGGATGTTGCCATTGATGAATATGTATGAGATTTAATGATTGATGATAGATTATGAATGTTTGATGATAGTTATGCAAGTTTTGTTAAGTGATTTTTAGTAAAAATGCAAAATAGTGATTTAATTGAGAAATATGAAAAGTTTGTGGTTAAATTGTGAAATAAATGAAAAATATGGGCTGATATGTGTATTAGGAAAATTTGGCTAGCATGGGTTAGTATCAAATTGCATTAATTTGTGTTTTTATGAAATAAGGACTAAATTGTAAAAGTTGTGAAATACTTGGGGCAAAAGTGTAAATATGCTTTAATGAGTGTTTTTGGATTAAATTGAATAGAATGATAATTAAATAAGCTAAATTTGATTACATATAGATCAAGAAAATCGAAATTCGAATCTAGATTGGGGAAAAACAAAGTACTCGACTAATCGACCTATTTTATCGTTTTTGTGAACCGAGGTAAGTTTGTATGATTAATAAGCTTAATGTTATATGTGTTTATATGCTTAAATATTATAATTTGATATTACGACACTGTGGAATCTATCAACAAAGCATTTACACAGTGAGAATCCTGGTTGAACCTTAGGAATAGATAGGATACTAGTGACATGTCATTAGGGTTATTGTGATAATGTGATTCGGGTGCTGGTCCTGAACGTCCTACCGGTGGCTGAGTATACTGACATGTGTTGCAATTACTTGACAGCTTGTGTGAGCAGCACTGTGTAGCTACTCTTGACTGACAGCTTATGTGAGCAAGCCTGTTGATAGCTCGAGAGTGAGCATATATGTGATATGAGATTGAGATAGCATTGGCTATGTATGTGGCACTTTGGTGCGAGATTCCCGAGTATCCAATATTATTCCGAATGGTTAAACTGGAAAATATTATGGTATGAGAATGTAAGCAATGATACGGATCAATCCAAATACTCGGAATAAGTTTGGCAAGTAAGTGATAATTGATGAGTTCATATGAAAAGTAAGTGAAAGTTGATGAATTTATACATGATACATAGTGTGACAGCCCAAAATTGACCCTAGTCGGAAGGTGGTCTCGGGACCACAAAACCGAGGCATAAAAATAATTAAAAATTTATTTTGATGCCTATAATATGTGTGTGCTCATGTATGACATTTTATGATGATTGATTTAGTGTTATAAGGGTGAATTCCACAAGAAAGGACTTAGTAATGAACTTTGAAAGTATGATAGGAAATGTGTGATGACTAATTAAAGCATGCATGCAAAATAATGGACTTGCATGTCAAATTCCCCTTTATAGGTGGTGGCCGGCCATGACAAGGGAGGATGGGCTAAACATGTCATGAAACATGTTTTGTTGGTGCATTAGGGTGAAATAATAAACAAAGGTGTATGGGTGATAAAAATGAAAAAAATGTGTGTGAGTGTGGTAATCCCCCCATTGCCGTGAGTTGTAGAGAAGGAAAGAAAAAATTTTGTTCATCCTTTCTTTGAGCCAAAACTAAGGAAGAAGGAGGATTTTTGCTTCATGCTTGGTTTGGAAGAGATCTAGAAGGAGATTTGGCTAAGTTTGCATCAAGATTAAGGTATGTATGAGGTTGTGTTAGGAGTTTCATGCATGTTTTGGTTGCTAACTTGATGTGCATGTTAGCCATGGCTCAAATCTTTGTTAAGCCATGGAAATGGTATTTGGCCAAAGTTGTTATGGTGATAAAGCCATTGCATGCTAAGTGTGAAGCTTGATGATGATGCATGCAATGATGGATTGTCTACTCTTGAGTAAGATTTTGAGCTTTCTTTTGTTTTATCATGATTGAAGTTGAAAAGGAGCATGATTGTCATATTCGCCATGATGCATTCATGAGCATGGTTCATGCTTCTTGCATGTTAGTTAAAATTTGTGTTTTGGATGGCTATGGACACCTTGAAATTCGGCCATGCTCATATATGTATATATATGTTTGCACATGATGTTTTGGTTATGAAGGAAGTGATGAATAAGTTTGTTTAAAGAAGAAGATGTTGAAGAATAATTGTGAAATTGTAAGCACATTCGGCCTAGCACACATATGAGTGCTTGATGCTATATTGTAAGTTTTGAGCTACAATATGCAAAGCATTAACTAGTAAAATGCATGCTGTTTTGTGTGGTATTAAGTGCATAATTGGCCTCAACATGGACAAGTATATTCGGCCTTGGGTAGCCTATTGAAGGCCTTAGCTTTTCCTTGATGCTCGAATAAATTGTATTGAATTGCTTGATGTAGTATAAAATGTGCATGACCATTGTGTATTCAAGCTAAAGGGTGGCCATATGACCATTTAAATTCCTTGTCATATTCGGCCATAAGCTAGCACAATGAGGTTTTGATAAATTGAATTTGTTTGAATTAGCTCAAGAGCTAAGAGGGCCACAATTGGACAAGGGGAAGGAAAAAGTAATCGAATAGCCGTAAAAGCCGTTCGACAACATCCGAGGTAAGTCCTCAAGAAGTGACCTTACTTGAATTATGTGGAATGAAATATGGATGTATTGATTATTGATTTATGTGTGTATGAGTATTGAATGATACCGGGCTAAGTCCGAAGGCGATTATGTTAGTGATTATAATTGTGTTTGAGCCTTAGTAACGAAAATAAATATGTATGTCCAATGATTATTGATGTATGTGTGCATGAGAAATTGAATGATATCCGGGCTAAGCCCAAGACAATTATGCTGGAAATTATAACCGGGTTAAGACCAAGGCAATTGTGCTAGTGGCTACATCCGGCTAAGACCAAGGCATTCGTGCGAGTCATTCTATCCGGCTAAGACCAAGGCATTTGTGCAAATCGTGATATCCGGGTTAAGTCCCGTAGGCCTTGGTGTGGGTTACCATAACCGGGCTATGTCCCGGCGATTGATCGAGTAGCGACATCCGGTTAAACTCAAGGTATGTGATTTGAAAATTATAAGCTTGCTGGAAAATTTCAGCTAATGCACTTGTGAAATTTCCCAATGACAAGGTAAGTGCGGTGTGTGCTTTTGCGCTAGGAGTAAGAGCGTGTGAATATCCGCTCCTATGATGGAACGAGTTATCGGCCTTAATGAAGCCGTTATTTGTGTATGAACATAAGAGTTGGGATGGTGAAGTAAGTATGATTATGTGAATGTGCATTAATGAAATGATGCATTTAACTATGTGAATGTATTGCTGTAATTAGAGTTGATTATATTCCTTGAGACTTACTAAGCATAAAATGCTTACTCCGCCGCTTTGGCTCTCGTTTTCTAGATTTCGCTCGATAGCAATCGGATTCGGGATCGTTGAAGTTGAAGTCATCCACACTATCAAGCCCCATTTTGGTATAAATTCTTGGTTGAACTTGAAATGGCATGTATAGGACTACCCTTGTTGGTTTAAATATGTTATGATGTATATGTGTACGGCCATGCGAAAATGGCTCGTAATAGTGAAGTATCAACTTAAACTATTTGCGGTTTGTATATATATATATGGTGTCATGATGTGACTATGAATTGGAAATGGGAATGTTGGTCACATGATCAGCCATTGGCATGGTTAAAATGATCATATGTGGACCTATGTAAGGCAAGACTAGTTGGTTCATGGAGACTACAAAATAGGTAAGACCTACCTTAAAACAGATGCTGCCAGCTGCAGTAACGTGAATGTGAAAAATCACCAAAATTTGTAGGAATGGTATTAAATAGTGAATCAGCTATGTAAATGAACATTGATGAGTCTATTTTCATATGGAAGAAACGAAATGGTCATAGGAGTTACATGTTAAGAGATATTAAAGCTATTGTAAGACAGGGCCAGAACGGTTTCTGGGTTCCCTGTCGCAACTTTAAAATTTACTATAAATTATCCAGAAAGAATTAGGAGACATACCTTATATTTACAGATTCCATTTTGAGTCTAGTTTCATTAGAAACAAACGGCACCAGCATTAAAGCCCTGTACAGAGAGATATTCAAGTTATACCGCGCGAAGGTCAGAGCAGTCGATCCCTGTAACATGGGTGACTTTAACTAATAAACTGTACCAATTGGCCCGACCAAAATTCTAGAAATAAATCCATGGATGGATATATGAGTCTAAATTCAGGGAAAATTTACGAAACCAGTTTCCGAGTTTTGAAACTAGAGATATGATTTTTAAGGCAACAGTGACGCAGTTTTTCCAGCCTGACTGGAAATGTCCAATGGATGGGCAAAACAAGTGAACTTGGCTTGCTAACCCCTCGTGTCCGACACCGGCGATGGTCTCGGGTTCGGGGTGTTACACATAGAATTATGGAAATGAGCAAATTGTTGAATTGAATGTATCACTTATATTTACTTATGTTCTTTAAATGGTGAATGAATTGGAAAATTATACTTATTAGCCATATGATCTTACTAAGCTATAAAGCTTACTCTGTTTATTTTAACATGTTTATTGTGATTGCAAAGTTAGCTCGAATTCGGGGATCATTGGAGACTTCATCACACTATCTTACTATCACTTTGGTACTTTTGAAGTTAAGCGTTTTACATATATGGCATGTGTAGGATTATGGTCATTTTGGTCATGGGTTGATAATGATTTTAGCCATTTGAATTGACTTGTAAAAGTCTAATGTTTGGTTTTGTATATAGCCATAAGAGTTGGCTTAATTTGGTTGTGTATATATATGTATATAGCTTGTGTTGTGAGTTTATGGATGGATATATAATGCTTGTGGATTATAGATATTGTGGATATAAAATGTTTGATTTTGGAGAAGTTATATGTTTGTGAAATTGATGCATAAATAAGCATGTTTGAAAGAGTCTAATGAGTTGATTTGTATATATGAATTTGGTATAAAATGGAATGGCCTTTTTTGTGACTTGTGAGTAATAGGGATAATGGTATAAAATTTCCATGAATTAGGCTTGATTTGGTTTGGTTTGAATGATTATGTATGTTATGTTTTGGTGCAAATTGGGTTGATGTAGGTGCAAGCATGATTGGGTGGCAAAATGGCTTGGTAAATAGCCTATTTTTGTCCACACGGGCAGAGACACGGGTGTGTGCCTCAGCCATGTGTGACACACAGTCAGATGGCACAGCCATGTGTCCCCTGGTGTTGAATTTAAAATCAAGTTAGTATGCTTCACACAACCCAGCACACAGGCGTGTAACTTGACCATATTGCATAAGTCAGTATACCCTACAGGATCGACACGGCCTAGCACACGGCCTGATACACGGACATGTGTGGCCATTTCTAGGGCACATGGGTTTACCACATGGGCGTGTGTGTTGGCCGTGTGACCCAAGTCAGAGAGTTACACGGGGTCGAGCACGGGCTGGGACACGGCCTATGATCCCATTTCGAATGTCCACATGACCTGTGACACGGGCGTGTCTTTGGCCGTGTGAGACACATGATCGAGCCACATGGGCGTGTGTCCCCTATATTTTGCAAAAATTTTCTATGTGTTTGAAAAGTTTCTAAAGTCATCAATTAAGTTTCGAACCACCCCGAATGCATGTTTTCATAGGCTCATATTAGGGATGATATGAATATTGTTGACTGATGATTATATGAAATTTGAAAATGTACATGAAATGTATGTGTAAGTGTATAATATGTTCTGTAATGCTCCATAACCCTATTCTAGCAATGGATACGAGTTAGGGGTGTTACACATTAAAAAAATAAGAGATATTGCAAAATTTAATTATTTCACAAGGGAAAGATTCGAACTTGGGACCTCATTTAATTTCCATGCTTTCTCATATTTCTTTTAACCATTAGGATTTTTCCTCATTCTTGAAATAATTTTTCAATATTTATTTTAAAAATAAGGCATGTCAAATACTAGGGTTTAAGGCAAAATTTACAAAATAATAAAAATGGTGAGAGAGAAGGAATTTGAACTTGGGTTTCAAGGAACGTTTCACTAACACTTAACCAACAAACAAATACCTCACTTATTTCCTAAAAATGGATAGATAATCTTAAAAATTAAGACATGACCACTCTCTCGATTTACAAACTCGATTATACTAACCCCTAATTTTTGGGATGTTACAAGGATAAATTTCAAAAGATGTTAATGTGACTTACAATGTAGGCATTTTTGCAATAAATAGGCCATTAAGCTCAAAATTAAGTTTCAAGGGATAAATTTCATAAGGTCGGGTTGAAAGGCTCAAACAATCCAAAGAAAATGTGTCTATATCATATTAGAATCTTTTACCTCCTAAGATTTTTCCTCAAGAAGTTACTAAGTCAATTATAAAGACTTTTAACTTTCATACATGTCTATTTCTAAAAAAATCAAACTTTCATGGCAAATACTATATAAGACTAAAATCATACAAGCATTCCATCACTCAAGATAACATACAAATAACTGAGATAAAATAAAAAATCATGCTTGCATTTGAACATACTTATGAACAAAAATTCCTTCTGAACATTCATTTATTTCAACATACTTAAGTAAAAATATTGAAACATACTTTAAAATTTATGCGAAATGCCTTACTAAAATATCATGCGAAATACCTGACCCCCCTTTAAAAAGAAGCAATGTCCTCATTGTGAAAACAAAGTAATAAATGAAAAGTGAACACCAGGTAGGGTTGTAAGAAAAGAGAGGTGAGTCATAAAGACTGCTTAAGTGCCAAGTCTTTCTCACAATCCAATCCTAGACATGTTCATTCTCATTACCACATCACTTTATTTTACTATGAAGAGCCATTGAACTTATTTTATTCATGCTTGCTAATTTAGTATGTGAAAACAAAATACTAATTAAGAAATAAAATTAAAAATCTAAAAAGAAATAAAAACTAAAGAAAAGAACTACCCCTTTTTAATTTATTTGACTTATCCCCCTCGTCTTCCTCTTTAATGCTTCATCCTCGCTTCCTTTATCATCTTCCTTCCATGATCGAAGATATAATCTGGGAACTCAGGAACAAAATGGTTAGAGATGTTTTTAAAAGTATTTCTTATAGAATCATCTCTAACTTTTGCATATTTCCAATAAGCTTGTTGCTGATTATGCATAAACTTCATCATATACATCATAGTTGATAATTTCAATTTCTTCACAGTGTTTGAAGAAGTGGATATTGGAATAGTCAACTCAAGATCAATACTTGGTTCAATCGGCTCATCGGCATTTGGCTCATCTCTTGGTTCAGAAGTTTTCGATTCCTTTATCGGTTCAGTCTCATTTGGTTTTTCCTCTGATTCTACCTCTTCCATTTCAATAACAAAGTTAGCTTCTGTTTCTAAATTGTTCGATGACTCATAGGATTCTGGTTCTATTGGCTCATTTGGTTCAATTGGGTTTAGTTCATGGACATTCTCCACTAACCTTTCAAGATCATGGGTTGTAATGCAACCTTGAACATATGGGACCTTCAGGTTTGCTTTTTTCTTAACTTGGGCCCTTAAGCAAAGTGAAGTTATCAATGATGGGAAATAAGCACTTTCAATCTTCTTTCTAGCACAATCATGGATTTCTATCATAATTGCATACAATAAAAGTATTTGTTCTATCGAGATGGTGGAACTGTGTGAGATATGTATGAAACTATATCGAACAAAGTCAAACCATAACTTAGCCAACGACTTTAAGTATTCCTTTGGAAAGAATGACTACGATACTTCCTCATAATCCATTGGGATCCTGGATTTATCACAACACGTAACACCCCTTACCCGTATCCGATGCCAGGACAGGGTTCGAGGTATTACCAGACTTAAACGTAAACTAACATACAATCCCGAACCATAAAATTTCATCCAAATTTAAAACTTTTCAATCACATGCAAATTATCCCTTATAAAGGCCTACGATGCCCAAAACATACGTTGGGAGTGGTTCGAGACTAAACTAAAACTTTCAAAACTTCTACTATACTTAGAAAACTTTTCATACTTTGGAGAGTCACACGCCGGTGTGGGTAGGCCGTGTGGTCACACACGCCCGTATGGCCTGGGACACGCCCGTGTCCTCAGCCCGTGTAACTCTCTGACTATGATTCCATCAATAAAATAAGGTCACATAGCCAAGTTAGATGCCCATGTGCTTAGGCCATATGGTGAATTAAATTCTCAAAATTAAGTGTGGACTTCACACGACTTGGGCACAAGGCCATATCCTGAGACTGTGTCCTCCACACGGCTGAGACACACAGCCGTGTCTCTGCTCGTATGTTTACTATTAGGCATTCTATTTGCATTAATTAGGGTGCAGGGGATACACGGCTAGATCACACGCCCATAGGACGGACCGTGTGTCACACATGGCCTAGACACACGGCCGTGTGTCAAACCGTGTGGACAATTTCTAGGCTATTTTCTAAGCCGTTTGCCACCATTAAACACTCACATAATTACACTCACTTCATAGCATGCAACATGGCACATTTGATTACTCAAGCATTCACATTCATGGTTAAATTATGACTTGGTAATGCCAACATATCACCTATTCAAACTATCATGCTTTCATATTGCATTCCACACCAATTTCATATTTGTCTATCATCTTTACTAACTTACTTTCAAGTTACACACTTGCATCACCTATATTGTCATACACATTAATTCAAGTTTCATACACCAATCATACATTTCATCCATCACACTCATTAACCATAAGCAACCATAGCCACATTAAAACCTAAGCACATTTGTATGCATGCACCAATAATTAGGGTTACAACCCAATAATCAATATAAGCCACCTCTAAGCCTAAATCTTACTCGAATCAACTCGGATCCTATCACCTAACACAATGTGCCCCAAAAATTCGACTTCTCTAAGCCAAAACTCACTTTTGCTAAACTTAGCATACAATTGCTTATCTCTCAAAGTTTGTAAAATAATTCTCAAATGATCGGTATGTTCACATTCGTCACGAGAATAAATCAGGATATCATCGATAAACACCAAAACAAATTTATCTAAATAAGGTCAGAAAATTCAGTTCATTAAATCCATGAAAATCGCAGAGCATTCGTCAAACCAAAAGGCATCACTAAAGTGACCATACCTCATCCCAAATGCAGTCTTCGGTACGTCTGAACCTTTAACTCACAATTGGTAGTAACCAGACCTCAAGTCTATCCTAGAAAATAATGTGGCTCCCTTCAGTTGATCAAATAAGTCATCTATCCTTGGCAAGGGGTACTTATTCTTTATCGTCACCTTGTTGAGTTGTCGGTAGTCAATACACAATCTCATTGAACCATCTTTCTTTTTCACAAATAGCACCGGTGCACCCTAGGGAGAATAATTGGGTCTCACGAAACCTTTGTTTGTCAACTCTTGCAACTGACTTTTAACTCATTTAATTCGGTCGGAGCCATCCTATACAGAGCAATAGAAATGGGTGTCGTACCCGGAACTAGATCAATACCAAATTCAACTTCCCTAATTGGAGGTAATCCGGGCAACTCTTCCGGAAACACGTCTGGATACTCACAAACTACTGGTACTGACTCAATCTTCAACTCCGACTCTTTTACATTCAACACAAAAGCAAGATATGCTTCGTAACCTTTTCTTATACACTTCTTAGTAGTCATGGAAGAAAGCACTATAGGCAAGCTATTTGATTCATCCGATTCAACTTGAAAAATGTCACCACTTTCACATTTCAATTCAATGATTTTCCTTCCATAGTTTACTACTACACCATGCATGGTCAACCAATCCATACCAAGTATTATATCAAATTCATCAAATGAAAAAAGCATGAGATTAGCTGGAAAACAATGACCTCTAATCATTAAAGGGCAATTCTTACATACTTTGTCAACTATCACATGCTTGCCTAGAGGGTTTGACACTTCTATCACAAATTTTGTAGACTCAATGGGCATATTCATGCTAGACACCAATTTCACACATACATACGAATGGGTAGATCCCAGATCAATCAAAGCAACAACAGAAGTATCATAGAGAGAAAAAGTAACCGTAATCACATCAGGGGATGAAGCCTCTTCGTGAGTGTGAATGGCATAAGTCCTTGCAAGTGCTCTCAGGTCTCACAGTTGGATCCCTACTTGCACTCTTACTACTTGCTCCATTTCCCAGATTCTTCTGTGGTCTCCATCTAGAAGAAGCATTGCCCGATCTTGCATTCTAAAAATTTTCCTTTTCAACTGTTTCCAGACAGTCCTTGATAAAATGATCATGTGAACCCCACTTGAAACATGCCTAGCTATTCATCCAGCATTCATCGGGGTGACGTCTGCCACAATTTTGACACTCAAGTCTATTAGGTCAAGTGTTACCCATACTCGCTATCGAAGTAATTTGAGCCTTATGACCTATATACTGCTTCCATAGTTCCTGTTCGAAAACCCAGCTGAAGCACTCGATTGAGTATTAAACTCTCTCAGTTTCTTAGTTGAGGATTGAAATAATTTACCCATCTGTCTCTTTTTTGAATCTCGAGACCCTAACTCAGCTTTTCTCTTCTCTTTAGCCAATTCCTCAGCTTTACAAGCTCTCTCTACAAGCACAACAAATTCTCTCAATTCAAGGACACCCACCAAAAATCAAATGTCTTCGTTTAATCCATCTTTAAATCTTTTGCACATGATGGCCTCAGTCGGTACACATTCTCGAGCGTATTTGCTCAGTCTTACAAATTTACGCTCATATTCAGTTACCATCATTTGGCCCTATTTTAACTCGAGGAATTCCTTCCTTTTCTAATCAATAAATCTCTGGCTAATGTATTTCTTACGGAATTCTTCTTGGAAGAATTCCCAGTTAACTCTCTCCCTTGGTGCCACTGCAAGTGTGTTACTTTGAACATCATCCGCCACTGCTCTATCGAGATCTATTTACTATATGAAAACACATTTCAAAATCATCAGGAGTCATCACACTATCATAACATATGTATGGCATGTATAGCTAGACTCGTACACATGCTACGTTAGTCCAAGAATCGACTAAACCTGGCTCTGATACCACTAAATGTAACACCCCTTACCTGTATCCGACACCAGGACAGGGTTCGAGGTATTACCAGACTTAAACGTAAACTAACATATAATACCGAGCCATGAAATTTCATCCAAATTTAAAACAATCTAATTACATGCAAATTGTCCCTTATAAAGGCCTACGGGGCCCAAAACATACGTTGGGAGTGGTTCTGACTAAACCGAAAATGTAACACCCCAAACCCGTGACCGTCACCGGATTTGACCACGAGGTGTTACCGGGCTTACTTCCCTTATTTCTCTCTTGGAAATTATGAATTTCTGTTCCAGGTAGGCTAGCTAACTGCATCACTGTTACCTTAAAAATCATATCTCGAGTTCCCGAACTCGAAAACCAGTTCCGTAAATTTTCTCTGAAACTAGACTCATAATTTCATCTACAAATTTTTTTCTAGAATTTTTGGTAGGGCCAATTGGTACAGTTTATTAGTTAAAGTCACCCCTATTTCAGGGTTTGACTACACTGACCTTTGCGCATTACGACCTGGATATCATCTCGTACAGAGCTCCAATGCTCATACTGTTTGTTTCTAATGAAACTAGACTCAAAGGGGAATCTATGCATATAAGGAATGACTTCTAATTGTTTCTGGATAATTTATGGTAAATTTTCAAAGTCGGAGCAGGGGATCCAGAAACCGTTCTGGCCCTGTTTCACGAAAACCTGAATATCTCTTAAAATCTGACTCATATGACCGTTTCGTTTCTTCCATATGAAAGTAGATTCATCAAGGTTCAATTTCATAATTTATTCACTATTTAATTCTACTTCTACTATTTTTAGTGATTTTCAATCTCACCTCACTGCTGCTGGCAGCATCTGTTACTAAAGCAAACAATGACTATTTCATAATTCTTCCATGGCCAACTATAATTCATCATACATAATATAAGCTATGGCCACCTTATCAAAATTAAGGTTTCTAAGACTTGTGACTATAGGTTTTAGAATCACACTCAACCAACCACATAGGCCATTTTCGCATGGCTTAAAGTTTACAACCCAAAATTCAACAAAACAAAATAGCCTATACATGCCAAATGTTCTCCTAGATCGACTAAGGAGACAATACCAAAAGATTGTTCGCGGTGTGATGACTTGATGACGGTTCCGAGTACACAAGAGACGAGTCCAAGAGACCTAAAATGGGTGACAAGAAAACACCGAGTGAGTTTATAACTCAGTAAGCCATAAGCATTCCACAACCATCCATTAACAAAATTATTACAACATGAAATAATGAACGAGGCTAAGTACTCCATCCATATCGAACTATATCATAGTTCCTTGGACCTTCGGTTCAATCTCATACCAAGTCATACATCCACATTTCATATTCTATACAGTAAGATATTTGAGGCATTTTACACACCAACTCATTTTCACCACAATCATACAATTGCAATCATCACATAGATTTAAAGCTTACCAAGCTCAACCCCGAAAGCATGAACATATTACCTATTCGTCATGAGCTCAAGGTACTTACCCGATCCGCTGTCCATACTCAACTCGATGGAGACACACCCTCCATATAATTGTTCGATCGGAGATATTATATATATATATAGAGTACGCACACACAAGTGCTTAATACTCAATTTCGCACACTTAGTGCCATGCGATTTAAGCCCGCACACATAGTGCCATACCCTTCGAGCTCGCACACTTAGTGCCATATATTTCCAGCATGCACACTATATATTTCCAGCACGCACACTTAGTGCCATATATTTCCAAGACGCACACTTAGTGCCAATCTAAATCACCGTACACACGTATTGTTCAAGACACTTAGTGCCGAAAGCAAACTTTCTACACATTTCACTATTTCTTTTACATTCAACAATTGTCATCACTCCATACACATACAATTTCATTTATATATATATATAGCATCCCATTAAACACAATTGCATAGATTTTACAATCATTTAAGCAATATCAAACATATGTGCTTAATGACTTACCTTGTGTTGGGCAAATAATTCTAAGTCGGCTACTCGTTGACCTTCGATTTCCCTTGTTGGACGCTCTCCTTTAGGATCTTGAGCTTAAACAAACAAATTAACTCATTCAATCGCTTTGGTACATATGTTGGTATCCACATTCTAATGATCATATAACATACGAACGACATGGTAAAATTTTATCTTGCTCCTTATGTTCTTGGCTATTCTACCAATAGCCTTATGCAATTTACTATTCTATCAATAATCCAATCACACATACACATATACATATTCAGTATATTAAATAGCCACCCTCACTAACCACCCATTTTAGTTGATTTTATACAATCAAAGGCAATATCATGATTGGGTATACCTAAATAGCCGAATGTGCTAAAATTGATCTAACATCACCTATACCCTTGATTGAATGGCCGAATACTTATACTATCAATTATAGTATCGATTTTATTCTTTCAAACACATAGTCCCCATTCGGCCCTAACCATTTACTTAACGTATGTGTACAAATTCCATCTCAAAATTAGGAGTTGCAACTACAACTAGGTTACCACAATGCTCATCAATGACCGAATGCCTAAGCACAACTCTACTAAAAATTTATCCAACATCATTAACTTTGCCCTTCACTATTTTTTTTTTTCTAAACATCATATACAAAGTAACTTACATGTATATATAAAACCAACCTTGCTAGCACAATATCCCTTAACCGAATATCATAAACCCAAGCCACATATATAGTTCATCAAGGCCTTTCATTGGCCACATTCGCACCCTCCCTTATGAACAAACCAATTTCAACTTTCATGAAAAATATATGTACCAAGAGCTTCAACTACTTGGCCAAATACCAAACCTCCAAACAACCAAATTTAATCCATGGAATGAATAGAACTTGAACTAATCACCTCATTTACATCTAAATTTCCAAGGGTTTCAAAGTGCTTACCTCTTCCTAAGCATCAACCAAGCCAAATCATGCACAAAAGAATTCCTTCTTCTTCCTCCTTCAAGCCACGGCAATGGAGAATAGAATGAGCATTTTCCTTCTTTTTTTTTTTGTTTTTCTCTCTAGTTACGGCACAATGGGGGGCATCCATGCTCATTTTTTGTTCATTTCTTTAATGCTAGCTATTATTTTATGGCTTCCTACATACACCACTAGCATAACATGTTGGAAACATGTTCCCTTGCCCATAATTTTGTCATGGCGGCCACTAACCTTGTCAAATGGGTTATTTGACATGCAACTCCATTTATTTTACTTCATTCCTTTATTAACCTCTTAAAATTAGCCACATATAATTAAATCCTTTCACATGAGTCCTTTTCTTTCAATTCACCTTCAAATTAACTAAATCAAAGAATTAAAAATTTCACACATGCATTTTCACATATTTAGACAAGAACTATCATACTCAAATAATTTAGTGATTCGGTTTAGCGGTCCCAAACCGCTTCCGACTAGGGTCACTTTAGGGATGTCACAACTCTCCCCACTTAAGAAATTTTCATCCCCGAAAATCTTACCGGTAAATAGGTTTGGGTATCGCTCTTTCATAGAGTTCTCGGGTTCCCAAGTGGCTTCTTCAATTCCGTGTTTATGCCATAACACCTTCACTAGTGGGATTTTCTTATTTCGCAACTCTTTTACTTCATGCATCAGAATGCGAACTGGCTCCTCTTCATAGCTCAAATTAGGCTGAAAATCTCAATCTCAGATGGAGCGATTACGTGCGACGGGTCGGATCTATATCGTCGAAGCATCTAGACATGGAAAACGTTGTGAATCTTTTCGAGCTCAGGAGGTAGGATTAATCGGTATGCGACTGGTCCGACTCGTTCGGATACTTCATACGGCCCGATGAACCTTGGACCCAATTTGCCCTTACGACCAAATCTAAACACCTTCTTCCAGGGTGAGACTTTGAGAAATACCTTGTCTCCCACCTGATATTCAATGTCTTTTCTTCTCAAATCCGCATACGACTTTTGGCGATCCGAAGTAGCTTTCAAACTTTCACGGATTACTCGAACTTTCGCTTTCGGCATCCTTAATCAAATCAACCTCAAGATTTTACTTTCACTAAGTTCAGTCCAAAATAATGGGGTACGGCATTTACGACAGTATAAAGCCTCGTAAGGCGCCATCTTAATGCTTGATTGAAAACTATTGTTGTAGGCGAATTCAATCAAGGGTAAATACCGTTCCCATGACCCACTAAACTCAAGGATGCAACATCTCAACATATCCTCGAGTATTTGAATTATCCGTTCGGATTGACCATCGGTTTGGGGATGAAAAGCGTGCTAAAATGCGATTTGGTACCGAAAGCCTCTTGTAATTTCTTCCAAAATCGAGATGTAAATCTTGGGTCTCTATCCGACACGATAGAAATAGGTACCCCATGCAATCGAACAATTTGGGAGACGATAATTTCGCCAATTTGTCAGCGAAAAATCCGTGCGGACAGGATAAAATGAGCAAACTTGGTCATCTATCAACAATGACCCGCATCGAGTCTTTCTTATTTCGAGTCAACGGTAACCCGCACACAAAGTCCATGTTACTCGATCCCATTTCCATTCGGGTATCATGATTGGTGAAGTAATCCGATGGCACTTGATGTTGCGCTTTCACTTGTTGACATATTAAACATTTTGAAACAAATTCTGAAATGTCTCGTTTCATACCGGGCCACCAAAATTGGCGTTTCAGATTATTGTACATTTTAGTACTACCCGGGTGGACTGACATTCAACTACTGTGAGCCTCGTTCAAAATCATTGAAACAAGTCTCGAATTCCTTGGAATACATAATCGACCCTTAAACGTCAAGCAATCATGGTCGTCAATCTGAAATTCCGATTCCTCATTCGAAACACATTCGGCTCGCTTAGCGACCAATTCGGCGTCGACCTTCTGAGATTCAAGTACTTGATGAATCAATAACGGTTTGGCCTCTAATTCGACTACTAGCACATCATCGAGTGAAACGGATAGGTGAGCATCCATCACTCTCAAAGCAAACAGTGCTTTACGACTTAAAGCATCGGCCACCACGTTGGCCTTTCCCGGGTGATAGTCAATGATGAGTTCATAGTCTTTCAACAACTCAAGCCAACGTCTTTGTCGCAGGTTTAAATCTCTCTAAATCATCAAATATTTTAGACTCTTGTGGTCCGAATAAATATGACACCTTTCTCCAAACAAGTAATGCCACCATATCTTCAAGGCGAACACTATGGCTGCTAGTTCAAGGTCATGGGTCGGATAGTTTCTCTCATGCGGCTTTAGTTGTCTCGACGCGTAAGCCACAACTCGACCTTTTGCATCAACACACAACCTAACCTAAGCAAGGATGCGTCACTATAAATGACAAACTCTTTGCTTGGGACTCTGGTACTAGCACTTTGGGGCCTCGGTTAAATAGGTTTTTTGTCGATCGAAACTTTCTTGTGCGTTCGACCACTCGAACTTAACATCTTTTGGAGTAGTTTCGTCATCGGTGCAGCTATCATCGAAAAACCTTTCACAAATCGTCGATAGTATCCGCAAGCCCCAAAAGCTCCTAACTTCGGTAACATTCCTCGGAGGTTTCCAATCGACTATGGCCGAAATTTTGTTCGGGTCCATCCTGACACCCGATGCGGACACCACGTGCCCCAAAAAGCTAACCTCTCTCAACCAAAATTCACATTTACTGAACTTTGCGTATAACTGCTTATCTCGTAAGATTTGCAACACTAGTCTCAACTACTCCTTTCCGTCTCTTTACTTTCAAGCACACACGCAAGGTATGTTTCACACCCCTTTTTCACATATCTCCGAGCGGTCATAGAAGATATTATCGCTGGCACTCCTTTTAAATCAGTAGACTCAACTCGGACTACCTCGTTATTTGCACTCCTCAAATCAATGGTTTTCCTTTTGCAATCCACCACTGCATCATGTACGATCAGCCAATCCATACCAAGAATAACATTGAATTCATCAAATGGTAGAAACATCAGATCGGCCGAAAAACAGGATTCTCGAATTATTAGGGGGCATCTCTTGCACACTTTATCAACGAGTACGTATTGACCCAAAGGGTTTGACACTCGAATTACGAACTCAGTAGACTCAACAGGTAGAGTCTTACTGGATGCTAAGGTTTCATATACATATGAATGAGTAGAACCGGGGTCAATCAATGCAATCACACTAGTATCAAAGAGAGTAAAAGTACCAGTGATAACGTCAGGGGAGGATGCCTCCTCTCGTGCGCGGATGGCATATGCTCTAGCAGGAGCACGGGTCTCGGATCGAACAGCCGTATCAGAGGCTCCTCTCTAATTACCACCCCTACCTCCAGAAATTCTCGGGGGCCTACCTCTAGCCGTCGTTCCACTAGGTCTTGCACCTTGCATCTTATTCTTCTCATCTAGCTCCGTGCAATCTCTAATGAAGTGGTCCTTCGAACCGCATTCATAACAGGCCCTATTAACAGACTTACCCCAAAATTCACCTAGGTGTCGTCTTCCACATTGGGGGCATTCAGGTTTCTCTTGACGATTATTGCCCACACTAGCTACTGAAGTAGCTCGGGAGTCCGTCAATGGTCGGGCTCTGATGGAAATTCCCGCAGTCGCCCTCGACTTATTAGTGTCCTCCCTGAACTTCTTTACAGCCGAGAACGGAGCTTTACTCACGATCTTTTACGATAATCTCTTGCTTCAAATTCAGCCTTCTTCTTCTCCTTTCCAAGTTCTTCCGCCTTGCAGTTCGTTCGACCGATTGTTACGAACTCCCTTATCTCCAAAATACCCACTAGTAGCTTTAAATCTTCATTCAATCCTTCTTCAAATCTTTTGCACATAGCAACCTCATCAGCCACACACTCCAGAGCATACCGACTAAGTCTTACGAACTCATGTTCGTATTCGACATCTTGTCATACGGCCTTGCTTGAGCTCCAAGAATTCCTTACGCTTTTGATCGATGAACCGTTGACTAATATATTTCTTCCGAAATTCGTTTGGAAGAAATCCCAAGTAACTTGTTCCTTTGGGACTATGGAAATTAAGGTCCTCCACCAATAGTAGGTGAGTCTCGTAACAAGGATATAGCACACTTAAGACATTCATCGGTGTGCATGGCAGTTCATCAAACACTCTAATGGTGTTATCAAGCGAACTTCGGCCTTTTCGGCATCATCGTAACTATGGCCTTGAACTCCTCAGCCAGCGCTTCCTAATCAGGTCTCTGGTGGTTTGCTTAGCCTCACGGGATCGAAGAATCGGAGGCATTGCGGGCTCTTGGGCGGAGTATTTAAATTCGGGAATGGTTGGACAGCCGGATTGGTTCGGGCATATTATGCGACCCACTCATTCATCATGGTGAAGAAGGCTTGTTTCGCCTCCATTTTGATTATTCGTGGATGACTGAGGCTCAACAGGCGGTGTCCCTTGCGCGGAGCAGCCGCTACACTTTCAACGTCATCCGAGAAGGGTCTCTACCGGGTTCCATTTGCTAATCAAAACAAAAATTTCAACCGTCGAAGTCATCACATTTTTTTAGCACTAAAAATTTGGCATGTATAGCTAAACTTACACGCTATGGTAGTCCTAGAACCGACTAAACTTGGCTCGATACCAATAAAATGTAACACCCCAAACCCGTGACTGCCACCGGATTTGACCACGAGGTGTTACCGGCTTACTTCCTTATTTCTCTCTTGGAAATTATGAATTTTGTTCCGGTAGGCTAGCTAACTGCATCACTGTTACCTTAAAATCATATCTCGAGTTCCCGAACTCGAAAACCAGTTCCGTAAATTTTCTCTGAAACTAGACTCATAATTTCATCTACAAATTTTTTCTAGAATTTTGGTAGGGCCAATTGGTACAGTTTATTAGTTAAAGTCACCCTATTTCAGGGTTCGACTACACTGACCTTTGCGCATTACGACCTGGATATCATCTCGTACAGAGCTCCAATGCTCATACTGTTTGTTTCTAATGAAACTAGACTCAAAGGGGAATCTATGCATATAAGGAATGACTTCTAATTGTTTCTGGATAATTTATGGTAAATTTTCAAAGTCGGAGCAGGGGATCCAGAAACCGTTCTGGCCCTGTTTCACGAAAACCTGAATATCTCTTAAAATCTGACTCATATGACCGTTTCGTTTCTTCCATATGAAAGTAGATTCATCAAGGTTCAATTTCATAATTTATTCACTATTTAATTCTACTTCTACTATTTTTAGTGATTTTTCAATCTCACCTCACTGCTGCTGGCAGCATCTGTTACTAAAGCAAACAATGACTATTTCATAATTCTTCCATGGCCAACTATAATTCATCATACATAATATAAGCTATGGCCACCTTATCAAAATTAAGGTTTCTAAGACTTGTGACTATAGGTTTTAGAATCACACTCAACAAACCACATAGGCCATTTTCGCATGGCTTAAAGTTTACAACCCAAAATTCAACAAAACAAAATAGCCTATACATGCCAAATGTTCTCCTAGATCGACTAAGGAGACAATACCAAAAGATTGTTCGCCGGTGTGATGACTTCGATGACGGTTCCGAGTACACAAGAGACGAGTCCAAGAGACCTAAAATGGGTGACAAGAAAACACCGAGTGAGTTTATAACTCGAGAAGCCATAAGCATTCCACAACCATCCATTAACAAAATTATTACAACATGAAATAATGAACGAGGCTAAGTACTCCATCCATATCGAACTATATCATAGTTCCTTGGACCTTTCGGTTCAATCTCATACCAAGTCATACATCCACATTTCATATTCTATACAATAAGATATTTGAGGCATTTTTACACACCAACTCATTTTCACCACAATCATACAATTGCAATCATCACATAGATTTAAAGCTTACCAAGCTCAACCCCGAGCATGAACATATTACCTATTCGTCATGAGCTCAAGGTACTTACCCGATCCGCTGTCCATACTCAACTCGATGGAGACACACCCTCCATATAATTGTTCGATCGGAGATATTTATATATATATATATAGAGTACGCACACACAGTGCTTAATACTCGATTTCGCACACTTAGTGCCATGCGATTTAAGCCCGCACACATAGTGCCATACCCTTCGAGCTCGCACACTTAGTGCCATATATTTCCAGCATGCACACTTAGTGCCATATATTTCCAGCACGCACACTTAGTGCCATATATTTCCAGCACGCACACTTAGTGCCAATCTCGTCACCGTACACACGTATTGCCCGCACACTTAGTGCCGAAAGCAAACTTTCTACACATTTCACTATTTCTTTTACATTCAACAATTGTCATCACTCCATACACATACAATTTCATTTATATATATATATAGCATCCCATTAAACACAATTGCATAGATTTTACAATCATTTAAGCAATATCAAACATATGTGCTTAATGACTTACCTTGTGTTAGGCAAATAATTCTAAGTCGGCTACTCGTTGACCTTCGATTTCCCCTTGTTGGACGCCTCTCCTTTAGGATCTTGAGCTTAAACAAACAAATTAACTCATTCAATCGCTTTGGTACATATGTTGGTATCCACATTCTAATGATCATATAACATACGGAACGACATGGTAAAATTTTTATCTTGCTACCTTATGTTCTTGGCTATTCGGCCAATAGCCTTATGCAATTTACTATTCTATCAATAATCCAATCACACATACACATATACATATTCGTATATTAAATAGCCACCCTCACTAACCACCCATTTTAGTTGATTTTATACAATCAAAGGCAATATCATGATTGGGTATACCTAAATAGCCGAATGTGCTAAAATTGATCTAACATCACCTATACCCTTGATTGAATGGCCGAATACTTATACTATCAATTATAGTATCGATTTTATTCTTTCAAACACATAGTCCCCATTCGGCCCTAACCATTTACTTAACGATGTGTACAAATTCCATCTCAAAATTAGGAGTTGCAACTACAACTAGGTTACCACAATGCTCATCAATGACCGAATGCCTAAGCACAACTCTACTAAAAATTTATCCAACATCATTAACTTTGCCCTTCACTATTTTTTTTTTCTAAACATCATATACAAAGTAACTTACATGTATATATAAAACCAACCTTGCTAGCACAATATCCCTTAACCGAATATCATAAACCCAAGCCACATATATAGTTCATCAAGGCCTTTCATTGGCCACATTCGCACCCCTCCTTTATGAACAAACCAATTTCAACTTTCATGAAAATATATGTACCAAGAGCTTCAACTACTTGGCCAAATACCAAACCTCCAAACAACCAAATTTAATCCATGGAATGAATAGAACTTGAACTAATCACCTCATTTACATCTAAATTTCCAAGGGTTTCAAAGTGCTTACCTCTTCCTAAGCATCAACCAAGCCAAATCATGCACAAAAGAATTCCTTCTTCTTCCTCCTTCAAGCCACGGAAATGGAGAATAGAATGAGCATTTTCCTTCTTTTTTTTTGTTTTTTCTCTCTAGTTACGGCACAATGGGGGGCATCCATGCTCATTTTTTGTTCATTTCTTTAATGCTAGCTATTATTTTATGGCTTCCTACATACACCACTAGCATAACATGTTGGAAACATGTTCCTTGCCCATAATTTTGTCATGGCGGCCACTAACCTTGTCAAATGGGTAATTTGACATGCAACTCCATTTATTTTACTTCATTCCTTTGTTAACCTCTTAAAATTAGCCACATATAATTAAATCCTTTCACATGAGTCCTTTTCTTTCAATTCACCTTCAAATTAACTAAATCAAAGAATTAAAAATTTCACACATGCATTTTCACATATTTAGACAAGAACTATCATACTCAAATAATTTAGTGACTCGGTTTAGCGGTCCCGAAACTGCTTTCCGACTAGGGTCACTTTAGGGATGTCACAGAAAACTTTTGGAACTTCTACTACACTTAGAAAATTTTTCATACTTTAGAGAGTCACACGCCCATGTGGGTAGACCGTGTGGTCACACACGCCCGTGTCTTCAGCCCTGTAAGTCTCTGACAATGACGTTATCAATAAAATAAGGTCACATGGCCAAGTCACACGCCCATTTGCTTAGGTCGGGTGGCGAATTAAATTCTCAAAATTAAGTGCAGACTTCACACAGCCGAGCACATGCCCATATTCTAAAACCGTGTCCTCCATACGGCTGAGACACACGATCATGTCTCTGCCCATGTGTTTACTCCTAGGCATTCTGTTTGCATTAATTAGGGTGTAGGAGACATACGGCCGGATCACATGTGTAACACCCTATATCTGTAACCCACGTCGGAGTGGATTACGAGGCATTACATAAATCGATCTCATGCACTCAAACGTTCACAAGTCACACAGACTCAGTCCAATTTTTAAAATTTTTCAATCTCTGCTTTAAACCTCTTACTATGGGCCTACGAAACCCTAATCAACCATTAGGAACTATTCGGGATCAACCTGCAGCCTTAAACCAACTACAGAAAATTTGACTTTGAAACAAGGCACACACCCGTGTAAAAGGACAACACGCCCGTGTGGCCATTTTAACATGGGCGTGTTGGTGGCCCGTGTGGCTCACACGGCTTAGGTAATATAAGGACACGCCCATGTCCTCCACCTGTGTGGAATTAATTCTAAATGCACACCTATAGGGGTTTTCACACAGCCTGGCACACGCCTGTGTCCCTGGCCCGTGTGCTTCACACGGCCATGACACGCCCGTGTCCTAGCCCTTGTGTAAAAACATTGACATTCTTTTTTTGACGTCAGCATTCCCAAAATGTCATTCGGTCAAGGCACACACTCGTGTGCTCAGCCCTATCCATCACACGATTGAGACACACAGTCGTGTCTCTGTCTGTGTTTTTACCATCATACACACGGTTGAGACATTCTTGATCTTTTTGCAAAATAGTACCCTCATTTGAAAACTCATACTTCAAGGGTCTCAAAAATGCAAAAATCATTAACAAAAAGTATGTAAATCACTTACTTGTAAGAGGAATAACTTGCTGAAATTTTTTAAGCTCAAAACCCCCAAGAATGGCTGAAAATTAGTGGAGAAGAAATGGGAAATAGGATGATATCATCTTTCTTTTATTTTATTTCTATCTTAGTCAAATTAGCCACCAAACCCACCAAGCTTGGACTTTTTGACCAAATTATCTTCTATGGCCGACCATGCACTATCTTAGGGTTTAATTGCCCTTTAAAAACCCCCAATTTAGGTTTCTAGCTATTTGGAACCTTTAGCTATCAAAATAGGACTTCTGCATTTTATGTGATTTAGTCTTTTGTCTCAATTGAGCTCGAGAACGTCAAAATTAACTCCCCAAATTTTCCATACATTCATATAATTATGCTATATCATTAAATTAATTATGAAATAATTTATTCGACTCCGGGTTTGTGGTCCCGAGACCACTATTCTGACTAGGCCCCAAATCAGGTTGTTACATTTCTCCTTCCTTAGAGATTTTAGTCCCCGAAAATCTTATCGGTGAATAAGTTCAGGTATTGATCTCTCATAGTCTCCTCGGGCTCTATGTAGCTTCTTTGACTTTATGTCTATGCCACAAAACCTTCACGAGTGCTATACTCTTATTCCTTAACTGTTTGACTTCCGGAGTCAAAATATTGACCGACTCTTTGCCATAAGTTAGGTCCGAATGAATCTCAACCTCTATCGGCGCAATCATGTGCGAAGGGTCTGATCTATATCGGCGTAGCATGGACACATGAAACACTTCGTGAATCTTTTCAAATTTCGGTGGCAAAGCCAATCGATAGGCAACTGGCCCTACTCTTTCGGTAACCTCATAAAGTCCTATGAAACGAGGACTCAACTTGCCTCTTCTACCAAATCTGAGAACTTTCTCCACGGGGATACTTTAAAAAACACTCGATCACTGACTTGAAATTTGATCTCCTTTCATTTCAAATCCGCATAGGATTTCAGCCTATCCAAGGCAGCCTTCAAACAGTCGCGAATCACTTTAACTTTCTCTTCAGACTCCTTAACTACATCAACCCCATGAATCTGACCTTCTCTGAGTTTCGTCCAATATAAGGGCGTTCGACACTTTCTTCCATACAAAGCCTCATAAGGCGCCATCTTCAAACTTGTCTGATAACTGTTATTGTAGGCGAATTCAACCAATGGCAAATACCTTTCCCAACTACCTTAAACTCAAGAACACAGCACCACAACATGTCTTCCAAAATCTGAATCACCCTTTCTGACTGACCGTCGGTCTGCGGGTGAAAAACCGTGCTAAAACTCAACCTTGTCCCTAATGCCTCTTGTAACTTTTCCATAACCTCGAGGTACATCTAGGGTCTCGATCAGAAATAATCGATAACGGCACTCCATGAAGCCTCATGAACTCGGATACGTATAAGTCGGCCAATCTTTCAAGGGAGTAGTCGATACACACTGGTATAAAATGTGCTGATTTTGTTAGCTTATCCAAAATAACCCAAACAACATCCTTTTTCTTCAGGGTTAATGGCAAACCCGTCATGAAATCCATGGTAATCCTATCCCACTTCCACTCGGGGATCACAATAAGCTGAAGTAGACCTGAAGGTACTTGGTGTTCAGCCTTCACTTGCTGACACACTAGACACTTTGTAACATCCCAAAATAGGGCCTAAATGGAATAGTGGTTGCGACATGAATCCAAGAAAGAAAAGTTTATTCCGATTAATTTTTGTAATTTACCGAGTGATTAGATGCTTGTGTTAGAGTATCGATGGAAAATTTTATATATAGCATGCTTAATTTACCTACTAGGGCTTAAATGGATTAAATGGAAGAGTATAATTGGAGTAGAGGTCTTTAAATGGTAATTAGACCATTAGGTTTTCATGGACAAAAATGGACATACATAGATAAAAATAACTAAAGTTTTAATGAATGGTATTTTAGTCATTTGGTAATTAAAAGATTAAAAAAGGGAAAAAGATAGAAAAATGTGTCCATCTTCTTCATTAGCCTGAAATTTCAAGGGTTCTTCATAGCTAGGGTTTTGCAAGCTTCCAAGCTTCATAGTAAGTGATTCCAAGGCCCGTTTTCAATGTTCTTTACATTTTTGTCCCAGTAACTTGATTTAGCTTATTCTAGCAATAATTTAACCTAGGATTCATATTTGGAAAAATACTCATCGGTGAAATGTGTTTATTTTCATGTTTTATGGTAGAATATGAAGCTTGAAATTATGTTAAATGACTTGAGCTAAGCGATTTTAAGCGAAAACGAGTAAAACAACATAATCGATAAAAATACCTAATAGTCATAAGTACATGTTAGAGTGGGAATTTGATGTTGCTATAGGTAAATAAATGATCAGCATGTCATAAAACATAAGAATTAGGGATAAAGTTTCATTTTCGAGCCTTGGGGAAAAAGTGTAAATGTGCAAAAGTTTAGGGGCAAAATCAGAATTTTTCCAAAGTTAGAGTTAAAGACTGTTTTGATAAATATGAATATTAAATAAGTTAAAATTTCTATTATAGATCAAGAAGAACGAAATTCAGGGTTAAACCGAGGAAAGAAAAACGTTAAGGACTAAATTAAAATATTTGATCATATTTTGTATCGAGGTAAGTTTTCGGTAAATAAATGCAATGTTTTATTATTTATAATTAATGATGTTATTTTTCAGCATCTATATATTTATTTTGTAAATTTATTCCTTGATGATTCAAGCAAGAATTGACGGAGAAATGATACTTAAAAGTCCTGGTTGAACCTTAAGAATGTGTAGGATACAAATTTCATGACATTAGGGTTTAAGGATACCAAGTAAGACCATGCCAAGGCATGGAATTGGTAAGTTTTACAAGGCAAGGAAATCATGTATGACCAAGTCAAGACATGGCATTGATAAACTACGATAAGGCAAAGATCCCAAGTAAGACCATGCCAAAGCATGGCAATGGTGAGTTCATAAGGCAAGGATACCACGTAAGACCATGTCAAGACATGGTAATGGTAAGCTTAAAAAGGAAAGGTACCCGTGTATCCTTAGTATTCCAAGTGGTTCAACGGAAAATTTAAAGAGTGTACCAAAGAGAAGGTAAGATAAGTCCATGTTCGAAAGGTTCAGGTTATCTTGATAATTCATTTAGAATATTGTTATTTATTTACATGCAAACTTACTAAGCTTTATGCTTACTCCCTTTCTTTTCTCTCTTTTTAATAGCATCACAAAGCCAACTCGAAAAACCGTTAGGACGTTGGAGTTCGCCTCACACTATCAACGAGCTATCTCGGTATTTTGTGACTAGAAATACTTTAAGTTATGCCATGTATAGGGACTTGGCTATTGTGTGTGTATGTCCTTATGATATGATTAAAGAATGACATGTGAATACTTGGTAATGATTTGCTTATGATATAGCTAAATAAGAACATGTTTGGGTATTATGTATGCCTAAATGAGGTTTGATGCAAAGAAATTATGGAGTAAGAGTTGGCCATGGAACAGTTAGGAAATAGAAACAGTGACATGGTTTTGAAAAATCACTAAAAAGTGTAGAAATGGAATAAATTGTGAATGAGATATATAATTAAAGCTTATTGAGTCTATTTTCATAGGAAAGAAATGAGTAAGCAAAGGGAGTCTATATTCTAAGATGTCTAAATTTTTGTAAGACTGGTTTAGAGTGACTTTGTGATCCCCTGTTCCAACTTTGGAAAATCACTAGAAATTGTACAAAAAGAATTATAAGCCATAGTTTATATTTATAGATTCCTTAGCAATTCCATTTTCATTAGAAATAAACAGAAATGTTATCTGAATTCTGTATAATAAGATAATTGATTTTTAGTTAAGAGAGGTCAGGTCCGCTAAACTGCAAAACAGGGGAAATTTTAGCAAATAAACTGTACTAATTGGACAAACCAAAAATTCTAGAAAAATTATGGTAAGAAGATATATGAGTCTATTTTCAGGGAAAATTTATTGATTTAAATTTAAAATTTTGTAACTCGAGTTATAATTAATTTAGTGACTGTTACGCAGATGGACAGTTTTATTATGAATAGTGAAATAAATTGTTTTTATTTGTATAAGTAATTGGAAAATTTTTAATGTTCCCAGTTTGGTCCCGAACCGTTCCAATTGCACATTTTAATGCCTCGAAGGCCCTTTTTAGGGATTTATTGGATGAATGCAAGCGAATTAACTTAAAAAAAATTATGCCTTGAACAAGTAAGATAAGTCTGGTAACGCCTCGTGCTCGACTCCGGTGATGGTCTCGGGTAAGGGGTGTTACACACTTGGAAATTAACTCTGAAATATCTCTTTTCATCCCCGACCACCAATACATTTTCTTCAGGTCATTGTACATTTTCACAGTACCCGGGTGGACGAACAAACAACCACTATGCGCCTCTTGTAAATCTTCTGAATAAGCTCACTGTCCTTAGGTACACAAACTCTATCTTTAAACATTATACATCCATCGTTACCAATACGAAAATCTAACTCAACGCCCGACTCATACTGAGTTCTCTTGGCTTACAAATCACTATAGTTATTCTGAGCTTTTTGAATCTCTTGCAAAAACACCGGCCTAGCTCTCAACTCTGCTAGAACTAAACCATCTTCGGACAAGGCCAACTTGGCATTCATGGCTCTCAATGAAAATAACAATTTTCTACTCAATGCATCGGTGACCACGTTCGCCTTTGCCGGGTGGTAGTCGATAATCAACTCATAATCCTTTATTAGCTCCAACCATCATCGTTGCCTTAGGTTCAACTCCTTTTGAGTCATCAAGTACTTAAGGCTCTTGTGATCGGTGAACACCCAACATTTCTCGACATACAGATGGTGTCTCCAAATTTTCAATGCGAATACGATGGCAGCCAACTCTAAATCATGCATCGGGTAATTTTTCTCATGTAGCTTTAACTGTCTCGAAGCGTAAGCTATGACCTTGCCTTCTTACATAAGCACACACCCCAAACCATTCAAGGAGGGATCGTTATAAATCACAAATTCCTTGCCCAACTCCAGTTGCACTAACACTGGGGCTTCGGTCAACAAAACCTTTAATTTCTCGAAACTCTGCTGGCACTGTCCAATCAAACTTAACATCCTTTTGCAGTAGTCTTGTCATCAGCGTAACTATCATAGAGAATCCGTTTACAAACCGTCTATAATATCCGGCCAAACCCAAAAAGCTTTGAACCTCAGTTACATTCCTCGATAGTTTTCACTAAACAATAGCCGAGATCTTGCTTGGGTCAACTCTGATCCCTTCGCCTGACATAATGTGCCCTAGAAATCTGACCTCTTTAAGCCAAAATTCACTCTTACTGAACTTGGCGTAAAGCTTCTAATCTCTCAAAAGTTTGTAGAACCTTCTCAAATGCTCCGCGTGCTCACCCTTATCACGCGAGTAAATCAATATGTCGTCAATAAAGACCACTACAAACTTATCCAAATACGGCCGAAAAATACGATTCATCAAATCCATAAACACCGCCAGGGCATTAGTCAAAACAAAGGGCATGATGAGGAACTCATAATGCCCATATCTCATCAAAACGCAGTCTTTGGTACATCTTGCTCTTTCACTCTTAACCAGTAATATCCAGACCTCAAGTCAATCTTGGAAAATACAGTGGCTCCCTTTAACTGATCAAACAGGTCATCGATCCTTGGCAAAAGATACTTGTTCTTCACTGTTACTTTATTGAGTTGTCTATAGTCAATACATAATCTTATCGACCCATCTTTTTTTTTCACAAAAAGTACTGGAGCACCCCACGGTGAAAAAGTCGGTCTCGCAAAGCCCTTATCCATTAACTCTTGCAACTGTACCTTCAATTCTTTCAATTCTGTTGGAGTCATCCTATATGGAGCGATCGAGATGGGTGCCGTACTGGGGACCAAATCGATTCCAAACTCAACTTCCTTCACTGGAGGTAATCCGGGTAATTCCTCTGGAAACACGTCTGTAAACTCACAAACCACTGGTACCAATTCAATCTTCAACTCAGACACTTGCGTATTCAGCACAAAAGCTAGGTAAGCCTCATATCCTTTTCTCAAATATTTCTCAGTGGTCAAGGATGATACTAATACAGGCAAATTATTTGATTCATCTGGTCCAACCCGAAGGATATTCCCGTCTTCACATTTCAGTTTGATAACTTTTCTCCTACAGTCCACTACAACACTATGAGAGGTCAACCAATCCATCTCAAGAATTACATCGAATTCATTAAACGGCAATAACATTAGGTTAGCCGGAAAACAATGACCTCTAATTGTCAAAGGACAATTTCTACACACTTGATCAACTAGCACATGTCTAACTAAAGGGTTGGACACTTTTAGCACAAACTCAGTGGACTCTACTATCATGTTCATACGAGGTATCAAATCCATACAAATATAAGAGTGGGTAGACCCCGGGTCAATTAAAGCAACAATAGATATTTCATGGATAGAAAAAGTACCCGTGATCACATTGGGAGACTCTGCCTCTTCTCGGGCACGAATAGCGTAAGTCCTTGCAGGCACTCTGCCCTCGGACCTCACCGCAATATCTTTTGGCATGCCTCTACCGCTAGTCCCACTTCCGGGGTTCTTTTGTGATATACCCTTCAAAGGAGCACTACTTGCCTTCCCTTCTTGTTGTTTCTCTGTAACACCCCATACCCGAGTCCGTTACCGGAGTCGAACACAAGGTGCACACAGACTTAACTTAATTATTTTCACAGTCCATAAAAAAAATTTCCAGACAAGCTGGTTACTGTGTCACTGTCGCCTTAAAAATCATATCTTGAGTTTCAAAGCTCGAAAATCAGTTTCGTAATTTTTCCCTGAAACTAGACTCATATTTCCATCTACATATTTTTTTCTAGAATTTTTGGTCGCGCCAATTAGTACAGTTTATTAGTTAAAGTCTTCCCTAATCCAGGGTTCAACTACACTGACCTTCACGCATTACGAATTGGATATCTCCTTGTACAGGGCTTCAATACTGATTCCATTTGTATCTATAGAAACTAGACTCAAATAGGAATCTATTCATATATGGCATGACTCCTAATTATCTCTGGTTAATTTATAATGAATTTCCAAAGTCGGAACACGGAATCCAGAAACCGTTCTGGCCCTGTTTCACGAAAACCTAAATATCTCTTAACATACAACTTATATGACCGTTTCGTTTCTTCCATATGAAAGTAGATTCATCAAGGTTCATTTACATAATTTATTCACTATTTAATTCCATTCCTGCTATTTTTAGTGATTTTTCACATCCACACCACTGCTGCTGTCAGCATCTGTTTTCAAGGTAAGCTTTACCTATTTCGTGGTTTCCATGGACCAACTAGAGTTTTGTCATACATAGGTCCACATATGATCATATTTAGCCATTCCAAGGGCTGATCATTGCCCAACACTTCCATTCCAGTCCATAGTCACATCATGAAACCATATATACATACATAAACACAAATGGTCTAATGCCATACTCCACTTCTATGAGCCATTTTCGCATGGCTGTACACACATACATCACAAAAGTACTTGAAAATCAACAAAGGGTAGTCCTATACATGCCATTTCAAAGCTCAACCAAAATTGTACCAAAAGGGGGCTTTGATAGTGTGGGAGACTTCGACTTCCAAAAATCCCGAGTCTGATAGCTGACGAGCCAAAATCTATAAAACAGAGAAACAAAGAAACGGAGTAAGCAATTTATGCTTAGTAAGTTTTGAGCAAGAATTTAAACACAACTGAAGTATAGCATTCACATAATTAAACGGATAATTCCGCGTATTCATATATTCAAATAATTTCTACTTTACATTCCAACCCCTATGTTCATACATAAGGGATCATCTTAGCCAAATACCGGAAGCTCATTACTCAACTGAGCGAATATTATTCGAAGGAACTCAACTATTCCAATGCACATACGAACATACCTCATTGCTGGAATTTTTTTCAAACATATTAACTAGGATTTTTACAGCAAGATCGTTCATTCCCGAATTACGTACCTTCGGATCTTATCCAGATATAGCGACTCGCTCAAAAGCCTTCGGGACATAGCCCGGTTATAATAGCTCGCACAAATGCCTTCGGGACTTAACCCGGATTTGGGAACTCGCACAAATGCCTTCGGATCTTAGTCCGGATTTGGGAACTCGCACAAATGCCTTCGGATCTTAGTCCGGATATAGTCACTTAGCACAAAGCCTTCGGGACTTAGCCCGGACATCATTCGAATCATCATGCACATTTAACACTAAATCATGACACATTTGTATTTCATTTTCATTAGCAAAACTCAAACACAAGACACTTATCACTCTTGCAATTTCGGCTCAATATCCACACACAAGGAGCATGATTTGATTTGCTTAAAACATGATCTAATCAAATCATAATTTAAGCTCTATTACTCAAGAACTTACCTCGGATGTTGTCGAACGATTCCGATGGCTATTCGACCACTTTTTCCTTCCCTTTATCGGATTTAGTTCCCCTTTGCTCTTGAGCTTAATTTAACGAATAAATTGATTTAATCATTTGAGCATCGAAAAGAGGAATTCAAGGTACTTAGCCCACATATATTCATTAGACATTAAAGTCACATATGTACGGATATCATGAATCAAACTCAACACATTAGTTAGTACTCTCCTTAGCGAATTTTCTAAGTCAAGATAAAGCCTTCAACATGCTTACTTATGGCGAACAACACATCAACCTATGTACTCATTCATGTGGCCGAATATGCATGTTGATGTTGAGGCCAATTACATGTTTAATACCACACATGAATGGCATACATTTTACTAACTAATGCATTACATATTGTAGCTCAATACACATCTATCATTTACTTCATAACCAAACATCATCATAAGAAAATATATACCTTGAGATAGTATATATGTCATACCAATACATCATGTGCAAACATATATACATATAGGTGCAAGGGCGAATCTCAAGTTGATTATAACTAAATATAAACATATATCCAAAACACAAATCTTACCTACCATGCAATGAGTATAAATCATGCTTATGGATATACCATGGCCGAATACATCACAACACCATACCATTTCAATTTTGGTCATGGTTAAACAAAGAACTTAATGTCTCACTAAAAATGCTAAAAAGAAAATCCAAGAGTCATCAACCCACCATCACATATATCATTAACAAGCTTCATCTTTAGCATGCAATGGCATTAACACGCCGAATACCATTCCTATGACATAGCAAGGATTTGAACCATGGGCTAATAAGAACATCAAGCTAGCAACTAAAAACATGCATGAATCTCATGGCACAACATCAAACATACCTTAATCTTGATACAAGTATAGCCAAACCTCTTCCTAATCCTCTTCCAAACCAAACATGAAGCAAAAACTCCCTCCTTCTTCCTTAGAATTTTCGGCCAAGAGAGAATGAAAAGGATGAACAAAATTTTTTTTTCTCTTTTCTTCAACTCACGGCAAAAGGGGGGACACTCACACCATTCTCTTTTTTTTTTTTTTTTCCTTTTCATTATTCAATTCCCATGCTCATTATTTTATTTTTTTCTTACATACACCATTGTCACAACATGTTTTATGACATGTTTTTGCCCATAATCCCTTGCCATGGCCGGCCACTACCAATTAGGGGGGAAATTTGACATGCAAGTCCCCCCCTTTTGATTACATGCACTATTAGGTCCTTATAGATTAGCCTATCACATTTCAAAAGTGTCACACAAGTCCTACTTACTGAATTCACATGCAATCGACTAAATCGAAGCTTGAAATTTTCACACATTCATAATTACATATTCTAGACAATAAATATTACGTTCCAACATTTCGGTGACTCGATTTAGCGGTCCCGAAACCACTTCCCGACTAGGGTCAATTTTGGGCTGTCACATTCTCTCTCTCTTCCATTTCGAGACAATCTCGGATGAAATGTTCTAATGATCCACACTTGAAACAGCCCCTTTCATTCCCTCAGCACTCACCAAAATGACGCCTACCACATTGTGAATATTCATGCCTATTTGGCCGAGCACTACCGACACTCGCTACAGAAGCCGTCTGGGCTCTAAATGTCGTGTTCTGTTTGTTTTTGTTTCTATTTGAGAATCCTATCGAAGCATTCGAAATGGTCGTGAACTCTCTTGATCTTTTTGATGAGGACTGATGTGACTTCCCCATTTGTCTTTTCATTGTATCCTGCGACTCAAAATCTGCTTTCCTCCTTTCTTTAATCAGCTCTTCGGCCTTACAGGCTCATTCAACAAGTGCTACAAATTCTCGTAGCTCTAAAATGCCAAGAAAACTCGGATATCTTTATTGAGGCCGTCCTCAAGCCTCTTACACATGGTGGCTTCTGTAGATACGCACTCCCGCGCATACTTGCTAAGCCTCACAAACTCACATTCATATTCTGATACTGTAATATGCCTTTACTTTAACTCTAGAAATTTTTTCCTCTTTTGGTTTATAAACCTCTGATTAATATACTTCTTTCGAAACTCTTCCTGGAAGAATTCCCAAGTTACTCTCTCTCAGTACCACAGACACGAGAGTGCGCCACCATTGGTAGGCTGAATCTAACAAGAGTGATACTACACACTTCACACACTCCTCAGGCGTGCACGACAGTTTATCAAACACTCTGATGGTATTCTCTAACCAAAACTCTGCTTTCTCCGGGTCGTCATCTATATTAGCCTGGAATTCCTTGGTGCCTTGTTTCCCGATCTTGTCTACCGGAGATTTCTCCCTCCTAAACACGTCCACGCCTTGCGGAGATACTAAGGTATACTGAGGAATTAGGGGAGGTGGGGGCGGTGGAGTGTTTGGATTCGCACAAACGAACTCCGTGTACCAAGCGTCCATCATTTGGAGATAGGCTTCTCTAACCCCTCCACCTTAGCCTATAGTTACGGGCTCACTCTCTATTGATGTGGTCCCTTCAGCGAGAGCCAGCGCGTTACTCTCTACGTCATCTACATTAGCTCTATCAAGATCCATTTACTATATGAAAATACAATTTTATAATTATCAAAAGTCGTCACACTATCAATAAACAGTTATGGCATATTCGTCGAACTCATTCATAATGTCATGCTCATAGGTAATAAAGTCATTCATACACTCGTCAAAATAATTAAACATAGGGATTCGTACATAAATAAAACATTCAAACATGATATATCATTGCATTATTTACATATGAACTTACCTCGGTACAAAATATGGACAATTAATTCGATTTAGTCCAAAATCTTGTTCTTTCCCCGGTCTAGGTCCAGACTCTGTTTTTCTTGATCTATAATAGCAAATTCAGCTCATTTAATCATCACATTATTCAAATCAGTCCAAAAACTATATTTAGGTAAAATTATGATTTTGCCCCTAAACTTTTACATATTTACAAATTAGTCTCTAGGCTCGTAAAATGAAATGTGTTCATTTTCTTTATTACCCAAGCCTAGTCGAACCTATTCCATGCTCATATCAGCTCATATTTTCCTTTATTTCACCTTTTACTACTCATTTTTACACCTTTTTACAAACAAGTCTTTTTCATGCATTTCTATCAAAAATCACTTAGTAAGAGATGTTAAGCACATATCAAACTTTCATATTCTTCCATTAAACATCAAAATACAAACATGTCACACAAGGTTCAAATTTCATACATGAACCCTAGCTCAAAATATGGCTAGAAATGGATATATAATGCTTCAAGGACTTCAAAAATACAAAGAACATAAAAAACGAGGCCAATGAGCACTTACAGTCAAGCTTGAAAAGTTGAAAAACCCTAGCTATGGTCACCCTTGGAATTTCGGCACAAGCAAGAAGAAGATGGACAAATTTTGCTTTCTTTTTCCCTTTTTATTCTTTTATTTACCAAAAGACAAAAATGCCCTTTAAGCCTTTCTTTCAAATTTTTCCTATTCATGCCCATTTTTGTCCAAAATTTTAGAACTTGGTTAAATTGCTATTTAAGGACCTTTAATTAATGGTCCAATGCAATTTCATGCTTGAAGCTTCTAGAACACAAGTTTTACAACTTATTCAATTTAGTCCTTAAAGTCAAATTGGACATTTTAGGCATAGAATTTCTTCATGAAAATTTCACACAAACATGCAATCATATCATGGGCTATCCAATAATCATAAAATATTTATTTCTATTTTGGATTCATGGTCTCGAAAACACTGTTCTGACTACTCCCTAATTCGGGATGTTACACAACATTAAGCACTTGTTGAAGAAAATCCTAATTTATATTTGTCATCATGGCAAAGTACTCATCTTTTTCAACATCAGGTAGGTTAAAAAGAAATCATTAATGGACTTAAAAGTTAGAGATACCTTCTTCTTGCGAACAAGAACTTTAGTAGCATCTGGCTTACTCAAATTGCCATATAACTCTCGTACTAGCCCTTCTTCCTGCAATAATCATGCATCACAAAAATAATTCCAATTAAGGGCATTAATCATCTTTGGAATAGGTAACGGCACAACCATATTATCATTTCTTTCCAAGTTGAAACCTTTTTTTCCAGCATCATAGGTTGATTTTTCAAGATTGAATCAAACCTTTCTTTCACTTATTCATTTTGTATCATAATGGGATTTTCAGCTGAGGTCTTAGAAGATCTAGTTCTTTTGCGAGATGTAGATATTTTTCCCAAAAAATAAGAAAAATTTCAAAAAAAATTGGATAAATAAATCGGCAAAGTATAGGAGCAAGGTGTTGTGGCAGCAATCGACTTGCGGTAGCGACGGGCTTGTGGCAGCGTGAAGGATGTGACGACAATAGGGATGTGATAGCAAAAGGGCTGCTGTTCCTAAGGTCGTATAGCGGCAATACTAGGGGTTTACGACAAAAAAGAAATTTTATAGAGAAATTTTAGGATTTAGGAAATGGGTGGCTAGGTTTTGAGCTAATAGCTTGAAGGCTTGTGAAAATTATGAAGGTAAAGAGAGGTTTATATAGTGGTGAATTAGGGTAAACTCGTAGCAAAATTTTAGCTATTTTAAGGTGACTTGTGTGGCAAGGTAATCTTGTAGCTAGAATTTAGCTAATATTAAGTGGCTTGGGCAGCGAGTAAGACGAAGGGATGCTATGGTGGCAAAAATTAGGGCTTTAGGGAACCCTATGGATGGCAACATGGGTTAAATTGCTCCTCTTTTCTATTTCAGGCCTTGAGCCCAAATATTACTTAAAAATTGGTCTGCTTAAAAATAAACAAGCTTATTAGTGCTTGGGCCAAATTGACCCCTTTATTAAAATAAATAAAACTAACATTAAAATTAAAAACATAGATTAAAATTAAAATAAATTTAAAGACAAAAATAAAAATAAAACTAAGGGTAAAAAATTTTATAATTAATTAGAAATTTCCTTCTTAAATGATTACATAACATTAATTCCCAAGAAATGTTGGAGAGGTCACAATGGTCCCGCTTAAGTTTCAATCTCCTTAAATAGAATTAATTAAATGTACTAATTTAAGAAAATAATATCTAAATTTTTATTAAAAAAAAGGTTTATGAAAAATTAAGGGTCTCTTAATTTGAGCGAGGTTTTAATTCGCTCAATTTCACCATCCCAATAGTACTTGAGACATTGATCATTTACCTTAAATGTACCTCCATGGTTGTCATATAATTCTATAACTCCACGGATAAACTCTGTAGATGGTATAAGGTCCTTTCCATCGATATTTAAGCTTTCCAAGAAATAACCTTAGCCTCAAATTAAACATCAACACTTTTTGACCTTCTTTGAACTCATGAGGTTGAATACAACTATCATGTCGTTTCTTATATTTTTTCTTACACATCTTGGCATTCTTATATGAAAATAACCACAACTCCTCCAACTCATCAAGTTGTAACATCCTTCTCTCACCGGCTTGCTTAAGATCAAAATTCAGTTACTTCAAAGCCCAGTGAGCTTTATTCTCCAATTCAAGTGGCAAATGACATGCATTTCTAAAAACTAACTAATAGGGAGTCATCCCTAATGGTGTCTTTAAAGTAGTTCAGTAGGCCCATAGTGCATCATCGACCCTTCGAGACTAATCTGTTTTGTTAGGGCGCACTACTCTTTCAAGTATACCTTTGATTTCTTGATTCACCCTTTCAACTTGCCCATTTGATTATGGGTGATAGGCAGTAGCAATCTTATGCTTCACATCACACTTGTCAAGCAACCACTTAAGCCACTTATTTACAAAGTGAGATCCTTCATCGCTAATTATAGCTCTAAGAGTCCCAAACCAATGTAAATACGTGCTTATGTAGGAATCACATGACTACCTTAGCGTCATTAGTTGGGTATACCTCAGCTTCAACCCACTTGGATATGTAATCCAAAGCTACTAAAATATACTTATTACCATACAGAGAAGGAAACAGGCCTAGAAAATCAATGCCCCAAACATCGAAAAGTTTTATCTCTGAAATATTTGTCAAGGGCATCTTATTCCTCCTTGATATATTTCTGGTTCTTTGCAATCTATCGCAATTTCCCACATATACATAAGCATCCTTGAACAATGCAGGCCAAAAGAACCCAACTTGTAAAATCTTTGCTGCTGTTCGTGAATCACCAAAGTGTCCCCCACTCGGAGATGAATGACAATGGCACAAAATTTTGTCAATCTCACTCCTAGCTACACATTTCCTGATTATGTTACCTGCACATTGTTTAAACAAAAATGGGTCCTCTAAGAAATAGTATCGACTATCATGAAGGAATTTCTTCCTTTGTTGGTACGTCATTTCTCGAGGAATTATTCCACATGCTAAGTAATTGGAAAAATCAACAAACCAGGGTGTTTCATGGATTTGTTTTACCTCGAAGATATGCTTACAGGGAAAATTCTCATTAATTGGAACAAGTGAAGAAGTTACCTCATTCTGGTCCAACCTCGACAGATGATCGGCTACTTGATTTTCAACACTTTTTCTATCTTGGATCTTGGAACGACGGAAATGTGCAAGTCTGCACAATCGCAACTAGTAATAAAGTGAAAAGTAAATGTCGAGTTATCGTACCTACAGGGACTGTGAAAAGAATTATTTATGAATGCAATTTTAAAAACACTTTGGTGAAGAAAAATATTTTGATTTGAAGAAGTGATTAAAAACTAGGATTTTAACAAAGTAAAATAAATAAAAGTTCCAATGCATGATTTCAAAAGATGATTTTAATCAAGATGACATAATTGTGTTAGATTAATTACATTTCTTAACTTAGAACTATTAAACTTATGTTCATGTTGTTACGAATAAATTCACGGCAACTTGGTAATTTGCTAACTTATGACATACTTACTTACCAAAATCTATTTTTCTCTAAACTATATCTATACGTCAATTCAACTGATTAAATAATAAGCAAATGTGTTAATACACATACATACTTATGAAATTAAAATAATCTCTTGTACATATCACTATGCCAATTCAAACAATTAATTCAATCTCATAAGCACATAAAAGATTACGTGAGGTAACAATGTATTTCTACCTTGAAACAGTTTAATCACAATAATCTTGCAAGTTATGCAAGGCTAATGTATCATTAGATATCGTTGCTAATTTAACCCTCAGCTAGCTTAGATGATTAAACATGCACTGATAAAGTATCGTGTCAATTAATTACAATTTCAATCCCTTTAAATAATTAATTCATTAGTTACCTTACAATTGTAATGCAAGAATAACTTAGTCATGTTTTGACTTAATCAAACATCTTACCGAGGCCTATAACAACGTAAACACAATTTTAATAAATTAAGTAGACAAAAAAGCAATCAACCTAACATGAATTAAATTTAAGCCCTATTAATTAAATTAAACAATTCAATATCACAAATATTCATAGACATGTTCATCATAACAACAACAAAATTAAAAGGATAAGGAACAAGAATCAAATCTAGAGCTTTCTCTATGGCTTGACTAGTTTGCTCTACTCCTCCTTCTCCGCTTGTTCTTATCGTTCCGAGGCTTCTATGAACACTTGAATGCTACCCCAAATGGTGGTTGATTGAATCTTTTTCAAGAGGTGAAATCGGAGAGGGAATAGGAGAAGAAAATGAAGAACAATGGAAGAGAATAAAGAGAGAAGTGAAGAGATGAGAAGGGTTGAGATGTGTTTGAAGTGAGTAGCCAATGGGGTATTTATAAGTTGAGAAGGCTGCAAAAAATAGCCAAAATCTGCAGCCAAAGACTTCCCCCATGGCCGGCCACACATGTGGCATGTTTGAAGATTTCAAACATGCTATTTTAAGGTATGGGCAAATCTAGAAAGGCATAAATAGTGGAGGGGTTTGAATGCAATTTGAATGAGTCTTCAAGGGCTATTTTGCAAGCCAAATAATCAGCCAAGCAAGCTTATTAGGTCAGCATGAGGGACGGTTTTGGGCTGCCCAGTGCTTAGTTGGATCGATTTTCTCGGTTCAACTCAACGAGGCCCCTTTTCATAATTAATTAACAATAATTTATTTAACCCAAATTAAATTGGATTAAAATTAAAATTAATTATATTATGAATTAATACACATAATTTGGACCGTCTTAGGCTAAAAAAATTAATTCACCTTGATGCTTCAAAATTTCTTCTCGATTTTGTGCTTCTAACAATGTCTGTTGAGCCGTAATCTGTCGAAAATAATTAAAATTTGATATAAAATTAATTAAAATTCAACATGTTCATAATGTGGGTGCAATTAAATTATTTTATAAATATTATTTATTTTTCGACATGAATTTTACCGAAACTGCATGAATTTGAGTTAAAAATAACATGAAAAAGTGTGTATATTTTTGTGTTTCCAGATCTCAAATTCAAATTCTTGGAGTAACAGTATCCATCGAATTAGCCTCAGTTTAGCATCTTTCTTCATGAGTAAGTACTTAATGGTAGCATGGTCGATAAATATGGTAACTTTGGTACCTATATAAGATATGAACAGAACTTGTCAAAAGCAAAAAATATAGCAATGAGTTCTTTTTTAGTTACCGTATAATTGATCTAGGCTCCTGTCAAAGTTCTATTTGCATAGTAAATAGGATGAAAGACTTTATTCCTCATTCGGCCCATCATAGCTCCAACAGTGAAATTGCTTGCATCATACATTAACTCAAAAGGAGAGTTCCAATCAAGTGTGATAATTATTGGGACTAAAATTAATTGGTTTTTCAATTTTTCAAAAGCTTCTAAACATTCTTTATTAAAATAAAAACATCTTTTTCTAAAAGCATACATAAGGGTTTAGAAATTTTTGAAAAATCCTTTATAAATCTGTGGTAAAAACCAACATGGTCTAAAAAGCTTCTAACTCCTCTCACACTAACTGGAGGTGGTAATCTTTCAATTACATCCACATTTGCTTTATCCACTTCAATTCCATTTTTGGAAATCTTATGCCCTAAGACAATTCCCTCATTAACCATAAAATGGCATTTCTTTTGGTTAAGGACGAGATTTGTCTCCTCACATCTTTTGAGTACCTTAGCCAAATTATTCAAACAAATATTGTAAGTATTACCAAACACAAAGAAATCGTCCATGAAAACTTTGACATAATTTTCAATCATATCAGTGAAAATTGCCATCATACATAGCTGAAATGTGGCTGGTGCATTACATAAGCTGAAAGGCATTCGCCTAAAAGCAAATGCACCATATGGACAGGTAAAGGTAGTTTTATGTTGGTCTTCTAGGGCTACAACTATTTTGTTGTATCCCGAATATCCATATAAAAAGCAATAAAATTTGTTACATTCCAATTGATTTAAAATTTTGATCCAATAAAGGTAAAGGAAAATGATCCTTACGAGTGGTTTTGTTCAGCTTTCTATAGTCAATACAGATTCTCCAACTCGTAACAATTCTCATTATGATTAACTCATTTCGTTCATTCTCAACAATCACGAACTCACCTTTCTTCGGTAAGCATTGCACCGGACTTACCCAAGAACTATCTAAGATGGGGTAAATAATTCCTGCATCTAACCATTTAATTACCTCATTTCAAACCACTTCTTTCATGATAGGGTTAAGTCTCCTTTGCCTATCAATCATACCTTTCTCAACTTCCTCTAAAATAACTTTATGCATACAAAAGGAAGGCCTTATGCCTCGTAAGTCAACTGTAACACCCTGAACCCGAGACCATCGCCGGTGTCGGACACGAGGGGTTAGCAAGCCAAGTTCACTTGTTTTGCCCATCCATTGGACATTTCCAGTCAGGCTGGAAAAACTGCGTCACTGTCGCCTTAAAAATCATATCTCTAGTTTCAAAACTCAGAAACTGGTTTCGTAAATTTTCCCTGAATTTAGACTCATATATCCATCCATGGATTTATTTCTAGAATTTTTGGTCGGGCCAATTGGTACAGTTTATTAGTTAAAGTCACCCATGTTACAGGGATCGACTGCTCTGACCTTCGCGCGGTATAACTTGAATATCTCTCTGTACAGGGCTTTAATGCTGGTGCCGTTTGTTTCTAATGAAACTAGACTCAAAATGGAATCTGTACATATAAGGTATGTCTCCTAATTCTTTCTGGATAATTTATAGTAAATTTTAAAGTTGCGACAGGGAACCCAGAAACCGTTCTGGCCCTGTCTTACAATAGCTTTAATATCTCTTAACATGTAACTCCTATGACCATTTCGTTTCTTCCATATGAAAATAGACTCATCAATGTTCATTTACATAGCTGATTCACTATTTAATACCATTCCTACAAATTTTGGTGATTTTTCACATTCACGTTACTGCAGCTGGCAGCATCTGTTTTAAGGTAGGTCTTACCTATTTTGTAGTCTCCATGAACCAACTAGTCTTGCCTTACATAGGTCCACATATGATCATTTTAACCATGCCAATGGCTGATCATGTGACCAACATTCCCATTTCCAATTCATAGTCACATCATGACACCATATATATATATACAAACCGCAAATAGTTTAAGTTGATACTTCACTATTACGAGCCATTTTCGCATGGCCGTACACATATACATCATAACATATTTAAACCAACAAGGGGTAGTCCTATACATGCCATTTCAAGTTCAACCAAGAATTTATACCAAAATGGGGGCTTGATAGTGTGGATGACTTCGACTTCAACGATCCCGAATCCGATTGCTATCGAGCGAAATCTAGAAAACTGAGAGCCAAAGCAACGGAGTAAGCATTTTTATGCTTAGTAAGTCTCAAGGAATATAATCAACTCTAATTACAGCAATACATTCACATAGTTAAATGCATCATTTCATTAATGCACATTCACATAATCATACTTACTTCACCATCCCAACTCTTATGTTCATACACAAATAACGGCTTCATTAAGGCCGATAACTCGTTCCATCATAGGAGCGGATATTCACACGCTTACTCCTAGCGCAAAGCACACACCGCACTTACCTTGTCATTGGGAAATTTCACAAGTGCATTAGCTGAAATTTTCCAGCAAGCTTATAATTTTCAAATCACATACCTTCGGAGTTTAACCGGATGTCGCTACTCGATCAATCGCCTTGGGACATAGCCCGGTTATGGTCACCCGCACCAAGGCCTACGGACTTAACCCGGATATCACGATTTGCACAAATGCCTTGGTCTTAGCCGGATAGAATGACTCGCACGAATGCCTTCTTGGTCTTAGCCCGGATGTAGCCACTAGCACAATTGCCTTCGGTCTTAACCCGGTTATAATTTCCAGCATAATTGTCTTGGGCTTAGCCCGGATATCATTCAATTTCTCATGCACACATACATCAATAATCATTGGACATACATATTTATTTTCGTTACTAAGGCTCAAACACAATTATAATCACTAACATAATCGCCTTCAGACTTAGCCGGGTATCATTCGAATACTCACACACATAAATCAATAATCAATACATCCATATTTCATTCCACATAATTCAAGTAAGGTCACTTCTTGAGGACTTACCTCGGATGTTGTCGAACGGCTTTTACGGCTATTCGATTACTTTTTCCTTCCCTTGTCCAATTGTGGCCCTCTTAGCTCTTGAGCTAATTCAAACAAATTCAATTTATCAAAACCTCATTGTGCTAGCTTATGGCGAATATGACAAGGAATTTAAATGGTCATATGGCCACCCTTTAGCTTGAATACACAATGGTCATGCACATTTTATACTACATCAAGCAATTCAATACAATTTATTCGAGCATCAAGGAAAAGCTAAGGCCTTCAATAGGCTACCCAAGGCCGAATATACTTGTCCATGTTGAGGCCAATTATGCACTTAATACCACACAAAACAGCATGCATTTTACTAGTTAATGCTTTGCATATTGTAGCTCAAAACTTACAATATAGCATCAAGCACTCATATGTGTGCTAGGTCGAATGTGCTTACAATTTCACAATTATTCTTCAACATCTTCTTCTTTAAACAAACTTATTCATCACTTCCTTCATAACCAAAACATCATGTGCAAACATATATATACATATATGAGCATGGCGAATTTCAAGGTGTCCATAGCCATCCAAAACACAAATTTTAACTAACATGCAAGAAGCATGAACCATGCTCATGAATGCATCATGGCGAATATGACAATCATGCTCCTTTTCAACTTCAATCATGATAAAACAAAAGAAAGCTCAAAATCTTACTCAAGAGTAGACAATCCATCATTGCATGCATCATCATCAAGCTTCACACTTAGCATGCAATGGCTTTATCACCATAACAACTTTGGCCAAATACCATTTCCATGGCTTAACAAAGATTTGAGCCATGGCTAACATGCACATCAAGTTAGCAACCAAAACATGCATGAAACTCCTAACACAACCTCATACATACATTAATCTTGATGCAAACTTAGCCAAATCTCCTTCTAGATCTCTTCCAAACCAAGCATGAAGCAAAAATCCTCCTTCTTCCTTAGTTTTGGCTCAAAGAAAGGATGAACAAAATTTTTTCTTTCCTTCTCTACAACTCACGGCAATGGGGGATTACCACACTCACACACATTTTTTTTTCATTTTTTATCACCCATACACCTTTGTTTATTATTTCACCCTAATGCACCAACAAAACATGTTTCATGACATGTTTAGCCCATCCTCCTTGTCATGGCCGCCACCACCTATAAAGGGGAATTTGACATGCAAGTCCATTATTTTGCATGCATGCTTTAATTAGTCATCACACATTTCCTATCATACTTTCAAAGTTCATTACTAAGTCCTTTCTTGTGGAATTCACCCTTATAACACTAAATCAATCATCATAAAATGTCATACATGAGCACACACATATTATAGGCATCAAAATAAATTTTTAATTATTTTTATGCCTCGGTTTTGTGGTCCCGAGACCACCTTCCGACTAGGGTCAATTTTGGGCTGTCACATCAACTATGGTCCAACCAATTGCCTTCTTAAATTTCTTTAAGACAGCAATCAATTACCCTCTTAATGTTCTGTCAATTTCACTAAAATAATCACAAGTAAAGTAGAACTATTACCGAGATAAACATATTTTAAGTAAGGCAAAAATACCTTTAGTTTGAGTTTAGGCGGTTCCTTGATTGATCACTTAGATTATACAAATTTCTGAACTTCCAACTCTAGCGGTTCAAACCATATTGGTTGCATATAACTCCTCAGATTAGCTTCCATCAAAGCCAAACCTTTATTACCTTTTTCATCTTCGAATGGTTCAGACACTAAGGTGTTTTCCAACGGGTCTTCTTCAAAATTACTTCCCATAGAAACTAAGGTTTCTAATTCTTCCATTACTGAACACTCTTCCATTGAATCAGGAAACTTCATCACTTTTAGAACATTAAACGTTAACTCTTATCATCTTGAACTCGCATAGTGAGTTTGCCTTTTTGCACATCTATCAAGTGGCTAGGAAAGGTCTCTCTAGGATGATTAGAACTTCCTTGTCTGCTTTAAAATCCAAAACAACAAAATCAATAGGAAAAATAAATTTATCAACTCTTACCAAAACATCCTCGATCTTTCCTTCGGGATATGCTAATGATTGATCCGCAAGTTGAAGTGTTACAATAGTGGGTCTTACTTCACCTATTCCTAACAGCTTGAAAATAAATCTGGGCATCAAGTTGATGCTTGCTCCTAAGTTACACAAAGCTTTACCGTAATATGATTCTTCAATGTTGCAAGGTATCGTAAAACTTCCAGGATCCTTCAATTTTAACGGTAGCTTATTCTGTAAAAGCGCACTACACTCCTTCGTCAAAACGACAATTCATACTCACTAAGTTGTTTCTTCTTAAACAAGATATCCTTCATAAACTTCACGTAATTGGGCATTTTTTTCTAAAGCCTCTACCAACAGTATGTTGATATTTAGCTGCTTTAAAACATCCAAGAATTTCTTGAATTGTACCTCATGTTTATGCTTGTTCTGTTGAAGTCTTTAAGGATATGAAACTCTAGGTTAATATGGACAACTTTTCTGAGGAGGTAAATCTGCAAAAGAGGTTGTTAGTTTTTCAAAATTCACTAGTTTAGGGTTTACCTCATTAGATTTTTCAGCATCCGGCTTTTCTGTTGTAGGAACTTCAACTGTTGATTGACTTTCCTCCTTTTCAGTAGGCTCATCTTCAACCATAACCTTTTTAGGTTCCAAAATCTTACCACTTCATAACTCTACCACTTTGCAATGTTCCTTACCCAATTTCTTGGATTTTCTGTGTCGTTCGACAAGGCTTATTGTGGTCTACTATGAAGCTCAGTAGCTAATTGACCCATCTGGTTCTCCAGATTCTTCAATGTTGCTGCTTGACTTTGGATCAAGGTGCTAGTTTTCGCCATGTACGCCTTCAACAACTCCTCTAAACTATTTGATGATTCAACTTAAAGTAGTTTTGGGACTTGTGGTTAAACCCTTAGGTTTGGTTAGGTCTATGCTGCATTTGATTGTTGTTCGATCCATTTCCTTAATTCCAGGAAAAGTTTAGATGGTTCTACATGATGGATTGTAGAAATTGGACTGTAGTCCTTGTCTATTTCTGTTTTGATACTGGTTCCTCATGTAGTACACTGATTCAGGATTTGAAGGGCAATTCTCGTAAGAATGACCATCCCCACAGTATATGCAAGAAACTACATCATACTGACTCAGTGATTGAACTACAAAATTGTTCAAACCATTAGTGGTAAACTATTTTAACATAGAGGAAATAGAAGATACTTGAGTAGAGAGTGAGGTCAGTGTGTCCACTTCATGCACTCCAACTACATGTCTTCCTAAACTTGATCGACTTGTCGGCCATTGGTAATTATTACTTGCGGTCCTTTCAATGATTTCATAAGCCCGTTATAATACTTGGACAAAATCGCACCATTCGCAAAAGCATCCACCATTAATCTTGTATGTGCATTAAGACTGTTATAAAATGTCTCCAATTTGATACAATGAGGAATCCCATGATGAGGACACTAACAAAGTAGTTCCTGGAATCGTTCCCAAGCGTCATACAAAGACAAATCATCCAATTGTTGAAAAGTTGTTATCTCATTTTGCAACTTTGCGTTCTTACTTGGTGGAAAATATTTTACCAAAAACCTTTCTGCTAATTCTTGCTAAGTAGGTACTGAACTTGATGGCAATCAATTCAACCATGCTCATACTAGATCTCGCAATGAGTATGGAAACAGTTTCAACCTCAGTGTGTCTTTAGTTACACTGGCTATCTTGAATAAATCACTTACCTTCATGAATAATTGCAGGTGTAAGTGTGGATCTTCCATGGGCATACCACTAAACTCTCGTACTGTTTGGAGTATTTGAAACATCATTGGTTTTAATTCGAATTGGGGTCCCTTGATATCCGGCCTCCTAATTCCTGGATTTAACTCATTGAAGAGTGGCACAGCGTATTGTCTTATGGAACGATCCCTCTCATCAGCAATAAGGATTGGGTTGTGCACTTAATTGACTCTATTACCTTGTCCATCATTTTGATTTCCAAGTTCCATTTCAGCTTGTCTTTGAGTAGATATCTCACATCTTCTTTGTCTAAAAGTCCACTCAATTTCAAGGTCCACGAGTAATAGATCAATGATTCGATCTATACTCATAAAACACCTAAAAATAAATCACAAAAATAAAGAATAAAAGACAAATTAATAGGGTTAAAATAAAAAAAAACAAATTGTAAAAATAATTTCACAAAGAAAATGATTAAGGCAACAATCCCCGGCAACGATGCCAAAAACTTATAATGGGTTGTAATGTATTTTACACAAGCGTACGTAGTCGTTCAAGTAATAACTAAGTAAAAATGAGTTATTGTCTCCGCAAGACTGTAATAGCTTAATCAATTTAATTGAAACATTATAATTAACAATTTGATGTAAAATAAAACTCAACAATTTTAGGATTGTGATGCTTAGATGAAATTAAATTAAATGCAAAGAATGATCCCTATGCAATTTCTAATCTAAATGCAATTTTACCTAAATGTACGAATGAGGGCTTTAGCAATAAAAAACCAATCAACTTTAAATGAGCTAGGATAATTATATTAATTAATTCAATTTAATTTCATCATGCTAACATGTTCGGTATTATTTCCATGGCAACTCGATCTCTTATAAGTTTGGAAACCAAATTAAGTCCTCTCGAATTTTTTACTTAGTTAAATATGCATTTTACTAATCATATTAGACTAAGGGTTTTTAAGCATTTATGCAAGGTCATAGGGACATTTATGTTTGCAACAGTTTAATTACATAAATAATCTAAAAACAATGCAAGATAATAGAGCTAAGTAAGGATATTACAAACCTTAACTTAGTTAGGTTTAATGACCTAAATTAAGCATTGCACTTTTCAATTATGCATCTACTAGTCGTCGTCTTGTTAGGATCGCTCAGCTAATCTGAGTGCACTTAATCATGTATGAAAGAAATGTAGCATGATATTAATTGAAAATATAATCGACTGAGGCACAAAACATGTTAACATGAATTAAATAAATCTCATTAACTTAATATAATTATCCCAGCAAATAAAATTTAAAACATCATAGTTGATGTCAAAAGCATAAAACTCAAAGCAAACATGTTTAGAATACATAACAAGAGGAAAGAGTAAACTCTATTCAGTTCAACAACCTTTTGGATCTATTCTAACTGACTCAGTTTAGTAACCTTCTGGATCTATTCTAACTAAGGTGCTTTACTCTGCTCAGTTCAGCAGCCTTTTGGATCTATTCTGACTAAAGCGCTCCTCCGTTCTAATTGAAGCTTCTTTTACTAAGGGTTTAGAAGGTAACCGGCTAAAGAGTGTTTTTGACAAATCTTTTAAGACTAAAAAAGGCAGAAGGAATGGATGGCTATGTAAGGGAAAAAGGGAGAAGGATTTGAGAGAACTAAGAGAGAAATGTAGAGGAAATGAGGAATGAAAGATGATTTAGAACTGAGGGATGGCAAGGTATTTATAGGTGAGGAGTAAGGTTTGAGTTTACTAAAAATAGTTTAAAGTTACCTTCCTTCCCTCTCTCATGTACCCAACCATGTATCAAGGAAAAGAGATGACCAAGTCTTCATTTTGAATATTGAATTTCAAGCTAAAGATGGCTATGTACTGGGCGGTTTCAACATCTAAATTGTTGGGCTAAATTTTGATTGTTTTCTAACATCAAGGACCTTCATTTAAATATCTCAAAAACACTTTTTGGGCAGCCAATATCAAGTGCCAAAACTGGGCTTTTAATTCCTCTTGTTAGACAATTCTTCAGTCCAAAACTTAGAAGACATGTCCATCTTTTTATCACCTTTCTTTAATGGGTAAAGTAGTCAATCTCTATTCCCAAATTACATGGTCTTACTTTCCATATGGATAAATTCTACATGGCCACCTTTTATTTATTTACATCATGTCTCCATAACCTACCTATATAGTGAAAAATACACACATTAATAAATTAACATGAATTAATATAAAATATGCCCGAAAATCATGTAATTAAGCATAATTTCACATACTTTCTACTTTCATGTCTAAAATTACTAATGAAGTAAAATTCACTTATTTCAATAATAATTACTCGAGATAAACATAAAAAATAAGTAAAAAGGTGGTAAAAACATAAAGAAAAACCCTATATAATTTCGAGTTTACAATTAGCTATATTTTTCAATCAAGTATGTAGGTATCAATATTGGCATATAAGTATCAATATTTTCCTTACACGATATCGATACCATATGAAAAATCAATACCAAATTAGCATTTTGTTTATAGCCTAAAATCAAAACTCAAGAAAATATCGGTACTTTTCAAAAATATCGGTAAAAATTACCTAGAGTATCGATACTCGTGATATGGTATCGATACTAATTTACGATTCTGACTTCCTACACATTTCAAAATCATAGAGGTACCATTTTTAACACACGAATATCATTACTTCTATTTCAAACCTAAAAAATACAACAAATATAAGCATACTGACCATTCCAACACCAAATCTATTCATCATGCATCCATTACTATACCGAATAAATATCAAATCGTCCATATCAACTGTTTTAAACATCAAAATTAGGCCCAAGTAATAATCAACATAGTATGAAACAAATCTCATAATCCTAAGAATGAATAGACTATGGAAGCATCCAAAAACATCATGACAATTACCAATAAAAGTTTATCACATTGCCTTATTCCCAAAACGTAAACAGTTAACAATAACACCTACGAAAAACGGAATGGACTTGCTTGGATAACCCCTAGAAACCATACCGCTCACACCGGCACACGACTAATCTGCAATGGTTTAAAAAGGGAATGGGTGAGCTTAACAAGCTTAGTGAATGCCTAGAACAACTACCATGCAAACAATTCATCAAGTATTAGTGAAACATTTAAGTAGCATAATTATAGCAGCCTCAACGTAGTTGACATATTTTACTTTTCATGCATAATCAATAGTTTATTTACAAAGTCAATACATACATATTCATGCATACATCACAATACACACAATCATATTTATAGATAATTTGGCACTTGAGCTATGAAACATAAAAGTGGGCACTACCACCACTCATCGGATACACGGATCTCCAACACACCACATAGACTCATAGAGTCAAACATGTCCCAAAAGTGAAGCAATAAGCTAACATTCTCCAACACACCAAACATGTCTTGTTGAATGGAGCTTAGCTCACATTCCTTTATCTCTCCAAACATGTCCTAGGCCTTAATATCCAAATCATATAACATATAAGTGAGCACTAACAATCCTATGACATGCCAACTATATCCAACAGTCTCAAGAATCACAAGGCCAAAATATTTGTTATTAAACACACATATTACTTACCAATTTTCAGCTCACTATCACTGCATATATGCATCGTTAGCACATTATAATCATTATCACTTAGCATGTATGATATGCCCACATATACTGTAACACCCCGTACCCGAGCCCGTTACCGGAGTCGAACACAAGGTGCACACAGACTTAACTTAATTATTTTCACAGTCCATAAAAAAAATTTCCAGACAAGCTGGTTACTGTGTCACTGTCGCCTTAAAAATCATATCTTGAGTTTCAAAGCTCGAAAATCAGTTTCGTAATTTTTCCCTGAAACTAGACTCATAAGTCCATCAACATATTTTTTTTCTAGAATTTTTGGTCAGGCCAATTAGTACAGTTTATTAGTTAAAGTCTCCCCTGTTGCAGGGATCGACTACACTGACCTTCGTGCGTTACGAATTGGATATCTCCCTGTACAGGGCTTCAATGCTGATGCCGTTTATTTCTATAGAAACTAGACTCAGAGAGGAATCTATACATATATGGCATGACTCCTAATTATCTCTGGTTAATTTACAATGAATTTCTAAAGTCGGAACAGGGGATCCAGAAACCGTTCTGGCCCTGTTTCACGAGAACTTTAATATTTCTTAACATATAATTCATATGACCGTTTTGTTTCTTCCATATGAAAGTAGATTCATCAAGGTTCATTTACATAATTTATTCACTATTTAATTCCATTCCTACAATTTTTAGTGATTTTTCAAATCCACACCACTGCTGCTGTCAGCATCTGTTTTTCAGGTAAACCTTACCTATTTCGTGGTTTCTATGGACCAACTAAAGTTTTGTCATACATAGGTCCACATATAATCATTTTTAGCCATTTCCAATGGCTGATCATTTGCTCACACTTCCATTCAGTCCATAGTAACATCATAAAACCATACATATATACATAAGCACAAATGGTCTAATGCCATACTCCACTTTTACGAGCCATTTTCGCATGGTCGTACACACATACATCACAAAAGTACTTAAAACGCAACAAAAGGGTAGTCCTATACATGCCATTTCAAAATCCAACCAAAATATATACCGAAAGGGACTTTGATAGTGTGGGAGACTTGACTTCCAGAAATCCCGAGTCCGATGGTGACGAGCCAAAATCTATAGACAGAGAAAGCAGAGAAACGGAGTAAGCAATTTATGCTTAGTGAGTTAGAGCAAGGATTCCAGCACAACAAAAGCATAACATTCATATAGCTAACGGATAATTTCATATGCACAAATTCTCAATATCATACTTATTTCACATTCCAACCCCTATATTCATACATAAGGGTTCATCTTAGCCAAATGCCAAAGCTCATTTCTCGATTGAGCGAATATTATTCAAGGAATCAACTATTCCAAAGCACATACGAACATACCTCGTTGCTGGAATTTTCAAGCGTATTAGCTGAAATTTTACAGCAGGTTCATTCATTCTTGAATCACGTATCTTGAGTTTAACCGGATATGGCTACACATTCAAATGCCTTGGGACATAGCCGATTCTGATAACTTCGCATACGAATGCCTTTGGGACTCAACCCGGATTTAGTAGCTTGCTCGAAAGCCTTCGGATCTTAGTCCGGATTTAGTAACTCGCACGTATGCCGTCGGATCTTAGTCCGGATTTAGTCACTTAGCACAAAGCCTTGGGACTTAGCCCGGATATCATTGAATAACCATGTACATTTATCAATAAACCATAACACATTCACATTTCATTTTCATTAGCAAAATTCAGACACAAGTCACTTATCACATTTGTAATTTCGGCTCAATAGCCACACACAAAGAGCATGATTTTAATTTGCTTTAAACATGATCTAATCAATTCGAATTTAAGCTCTATTGCTCAAGAACTTACCTCGGACGTGGTCGAACGATTTCGACGGCTATTCCATGACTTTTTCCTTCCCCTTATCGGATTTAGCTCCCCTTTGCTCTTGAGCTTAATTTAACAAATAAATTGGTTTTATCATGTGAGCATCGAAAGAGGAATTCAAGATACTTAGCCAATATATATACTCATTAGGCATCAAAGTCGCATATGTACGAAATCATGAATCGAACTCAACACATTAGTTAATATTCCTCTTAGTCAATTTTCTAAGCCAAGAATAGGCATCAATATGCTTGCCTCTAACCGAATGCATGCACACCAATTTCCCCTCATGTGGCCGAATATACATGTCCAATTTGAGGCCAATTATACACTTAATACCACACAAAAACAGCATACATTTTACTACTAACGCATTACATATCGTAACTCATTGCACATCTCTCATTTACTTCATAATCGAGACATCATCACAAGCAAATATACACCTTGAAATAGCATATATGTCATACCAATACATCTTGTGCGAACATATATACATATATATATGCTAGAGCCGAATTCTCAAGTGGCTTATATCCAAATATATACACATATCCAAAGCTTAAATCTTACTTACCATGCAACATGCATGAATCATACTTATGGATATAACATGGCGAATACCACAACACCATACCATTTCAATTTGGTCATGGTAAAACAAAGAACTTAGTATCTCATTCAAAAAATGCTAAAAGAAAATCTAAGAATCCTCAATCCTCCATCACATGTATCATTATCAAGCTTGATATTTAGCATGCAATGGCATTAACACCATATTCACTTTGGCCGAATTTCATTCCCATGACATAACAAAGATTTGAACCATGGGCTAACAAGAACATCAAGCTAGCAACTAAAAACATGCATGAATCTCATGGCACAACCTCAAACATACCTTAATCTTGATGCAAGTATAGCCAACCTCTTCCTAATCCTCTTCCAAACCAAGTATGAAGCAAAACTCCCTCCTTATCTTTAGTATTTTCGGCCAAAAAGAGAGTGAAAATGGATGAACAAAATTTTTGTTTTCTTTCCTACCTACACGGCAATGGGGAGGGAGAAGCCTTCACACACACACATTTTTTTTATTCCATACTCCTTATTTTATTTATTCCAACATAACCCACTTACCAAACATGTTTCATGACATGATTTTTGCCCATAATTCCTTGTCATGGCCGGCCACTAGCTATTGGGGGATTTGACATGCAAGTCCATTGTTTTGCATGCATGCTTTAATTAGTCATCACACATTTCCCATCATACTTTCAAAGTTTACTACTAGGTCCTTTCTAGTGAAATTCATATTTATAACTCTAAATCAAAGCATAAAAAATGTCACACATGGGTTAACACACATTATAGGCAATAAAATAAATATTAAATTATTTTTATGCCTCGATTTTGTGGTCCCGAAACCACATTTCGACTAGGGTCATTTTAAGGCTGTCACATATACGCCTCCACAACGGTAATCATGAACACATAACACATGTAATGGCATATCATCTCAATTCACATTTTCACTATAACACAAGTACATAATACATAAGTTATTCATGAGCATGAGAAAGCTTACACTCAGAATTTAGAGTAGGGGTTTAGGCTACAACTAAATTCTCAAATAATGCATTGAATCATGTCCACAAGCAATTATTCTAAACACTCACCAATATGCTTTCGCCAAAATACCGAAAGCCCAAATTACCCTTTCCTTAACTCGTAGATGGTCTTAATGAATCCGAAGATTTAACACAATAAATCACACAACAACACATTCAAGAACTAGTTAAGGACTTAACTCAAACAACCAAAAACATATGCCTAAACTAAGTTCTCATGTAATCAAAATCTTTAACATAACAAACTTTAAATTCAAATATCTCAGTCTATACTTATTCTTTTTGCCTAAAATGAATTCCATTCATCTAATTATTCACCTATGACTAATTCTCAACTTTTAAACTACGCAAAACACTCAATTTATGGTATCAAAATTTTTGACATATTCATGGCAATTTCAACGAAAATTCATTAAAACTCAAGAATTATTTAATGAAACTTCAAAATAAGTTTAAAAACCTTCTAATCATGTCAAAACTCATTGAAAGACACTTTGAAACCATGTTTTTACTTAAAATCCCGAAATCCACCATTAACGACCCAATTTTGGGCTTTTATTTAAAACATGCGATTTAATGGCTAAAATCTTAGTTTTAAAGACTAAATAACATTTAAAGCTATTTATGAGTTGAATCGTTACCTTAGATAACGATTACTCGAGCCTTTGATCAAAAACCCGAAAAACCCAGCTTAAACAATGGAGAAACCTAAGGTGATTTTAGGTGTTTTTCTTGATATTTTATAAAGGTTTATGGCTTAGGTGATGATAGAAATCAAAAGGAATCAAGTTTGTAAAAGAAAATTGAATGAGAGAGACTTGAGAGAGTAATAGACGGCAAGCAATTGAATGGGAAGAAAAATAACGTGAAACTTGTAGGTAGGGAAAGATTGATTTTAAAGTTTTCATTTAACTACTTTATAAACACATAGAATTTTGCCCCTTTTACAAATCAATCCCTATTTCAAATTTGAAAACCTTTTTAAAGTTATATTCAAAAATTGATTGGATTTTCTAAATATCATAAACAAAAACATTTCTGAATTGTAACACCCCTAACCCATATCTGTTGACGGAACAGAGTTACAGAGCATCACTGGAACTTTCAGAACATCTACAGATAATTTATATCAATCACCATTCATCTTGCGAAATTATTCATAACTTCTCTTACATGGACCCTCGAGGTTCAATATGAACATTAAAATCAAGTCGAAACTTAATCGAAAACTCTAAGAATTTTCTGCGACATTTAAAAAATTTCCTAAGTTACAGGGCTCACATAACAGTATGGTTCAAGGGACATACCCATGTGACCCTAGGACACACCCGTGCTGCAGGCTGTGTTTGAACTCGTGTAACTCTCTGACTTGTACACATGGCCGGCCACACGCCCGTGTACTAGGCCGTGTGGTTAATTAAGTTCTTCAAAATTAGGTGCAGGTTTCACACGGCCAAGACACATGCCCGTGCTCTAGGCCGTATAGCACACACAGCTGAGACACACGCCCGTGTCTTTACCCGTGTGCTCAATTCTGAGCATTCTATTTCTCAAATTAAAGTTGCAGGGACACACGGCCTAACCACATGCCTATGTACCAGGCTGTATGTCACACACCATCTAGACATAGGTCCGTGTGTTTGCTTGTGTGAACAAAATAAAGCCATTTCTAGCTTCATTTCTAACCCAAAATTCACACCAATGACCTACACTTAAACTCACATCCAAATACCAACCATTTCAAGCATTCAAATTAAGCAAACTCTATTATTCAACATGGCATATCATTACATGCATACTTGTTTATAATCTTTACTTGGTATATTCCATATGTTAGGCATAATTCGAACAACCATTTAACATTTATTGTGACATCCCTAATTTGACCCTAGTCGGAAAGTGGTTTTGGGACCACAAAACCGAGTCATAAAAATAATTAACTGTTAAATTCTATGTTTATTATATGTGTAAATGCATGTGTGAAAGTTTCATGCTTTGATTTTGTCATTTGTATGTAAAATTTATAAGATAGGACTCATGTGATAAAACTTGAAAGTGTGATAAGTAAATTTGTAAAGTGTCAAATAATGCATGAAATGTTAACATGAGGGATTTGCATGTCAAATATTCCTTTTTGTTTATAGTGGCAGGCCATGATGAGGAATTTATATTAAAATAGACATAAATAATTACTTATGATGGTTGTATAATTTTATATTGTTAAGGAATAAAAAAAAGAAGAAACAAATAGCTCGAAGGAGAGAGGGAATGAGTTTTAAGTTTCATTTTTCGTGCATGTTGATTTGGGGAAAGGAGAAAGCATATTCGGCCATTGTTGTTTTAGTTTGAAGCTCAAATTAGTTGGTATGTTAATGATCATTTTGCTTATAATTTATATTTTTGGAACCTTAGGATCATGAACTAGCATACCCATGTTGAAATTTGTGGAATTATTGTAGTTAATAGAAATTACTATGGTAGAAAATCTAAGTTCTTAATATTATTATGGTAGATTTTTAAAGTTGGAAGTGAAGTGAGATGATTTGCAAAGTCAATTCATGAAATTTCACATTGAGGATTATTATGGAAAATTTTAAAAATATGGTGGATTAAATTGTTTATTTATGTGAAATTATCAATGTATAAAAAAAATACGTCATTGACATATTTTGAAGTCTTTTATTTGAAAGAGTTTTGTTTGGGTGCTTGATGTTGAATTTGTGTTATTTTATAGAGTAAATTTTTACTACATTTAAAAATTAAGGATTTAATTGAGTAAATTATAAATGAGAAGGATTTTATTATAAATTAAAGATATACATATACACGCTGTATATTAAGGGTTAAGTATTTGGCAATAGTGGGTTATGTGTTAATTGTGGAATTAACTTGGTGGATATGACGGATTAAATTGTATAGGATGTAAATGTTTTGGGGAAAATGTGTAAAAGTGTAAATAAGTAGTTAAATGTTTTGAATTAAATGGTATATGAAATTAAGATTAATATTTACATAGTCATTTTAGAAACGAGTAGAATGATAGTTTGATAATTTTTAATTATTAGTGTTTAATTAAGTACAATGATTAACTTCATGGGAGATAAATTAGTAATTAGTATTAAATTTCAAAGTGAGATTATAATAAAGGATTATTTAAATAAATAGTCCATTAATTTGATGAGTTTTGGTTAGTGGATAATTATGAGAGAATTATATATATATGTAATATATGTTAAGTTATAATAAGAAAATGAAAATGATATGAAAGTAGGAATAAAATAAAAGAAACAAATAGAGTAGTGGGGGAAAGAAAAGGAAAGAGAAACAAAAATTAAAGCTTCATCTCTCGCATGCCGATTTGGGGAGAAAAAAAAAAGTTAGCATCATTCGGCCTTTAAGTGCCATTTTTGAAGCTTATTTTTGTTGGGATGATTTGATTATTTTCAATTAAATTTTATATTTTTGGAACCTTAAAATTTTGTAGTAGGTTACTCATGTGGAAATTTAGAGAAATTATGACTTTTGTGAAAGTTGCCATTCTTGAAAAACTTTACTGCTTGAAGTTGTTTTGATAGAATTAGAGGTTAAATTGTTAATTTTGTGAAGTCTAGGGACTATTTTGGTGGATTGTTCTTTTTGCTGGAAATTTGAATTGAATTACTAGGTTTAGTGAGGAATTAAAATATTTTGTACTATGAGTTTTGTTAGTATTAGCTTGCAAGGAGTTTAATGCTATAAATTAAATTAGCATGGTGTTAAGTTATAAAATTCAAGAATTTAGGGATTGTTAATAAATTATATGTATATTTGGTTAATTATGGAAATGGTAAATTCAATGATTAATTAGTAAAGTAAATTGAAATGAAGTTTTGCCGAATGTGTTTATTGGTGTGTGAAAATTTGAATTGTAACGTTAAATCGTTAGTATATGTTCTATGATTTCTGAATGTGAATTAAGGTAAATAATGTGGAGAAGGAAGAGTTGAGTTGTAAAATTTATGTATAGAATAGACCAGTGGCCGAAGAATATTTTGGTTAATGTATATAAGCCATGCAAAAATGGCATCTTTTGAATGTGTACTTATAGAAGTTTAAATTTGTATCCCTGGCTATCTTTAGTATTTATCTAAAGGAATGTTCTTTACTTCAAAAAAAAAATTTCAAGATTTTTACTGTTCTGATATGAGTTTCAAGTCCGGTAATGCCCCTTTACCTATTCCGACGACGGATACGGGATAGGGGTGTTACATTTATGTAGCTACTATAGTATGATATTACAAGTATACCAAAAACAACTATTACTAGCCATTCCAATGGCTAGATTGCAAGCCACATATTTAAGCCATCTATGGCCAAGTTAGCCTATACATGCCATTATACCAAAATGATTTTATTATATATACACAAAATAAGCTAGTGGATAGTGTGATGATGCTCCAATGATCTCTAACCTTCGCGAGCTTCCGAGCGCTATAAAATAGGGAAATAAAATCCAGTAAGAATTACATGCTTAGTAAGTTTGTATAACAAAAACTAAACTTACCAATCCCGTTTATTAAATCTAAGCATACAATATCATGTTTTCCATCAATTTGGCAAAATTGCCTAATAATATGCATTCAATCAAACATGTTATTCACAAAATTTTCATATACATCAAGTAAACATAGATGAGCTCATCATGCAATATTCTTGTAACACCCCAAACCCGGCCTAGACGTTATGGTCGAATCTATGATGTTACGTTGGAGTGGCCTTTCAAAAATGTAGCTCTATTAGAAAAGATCGCTTGAGTTAAAACCTTGTTTGTGATCCTTTTGAAAAGCTATCTCATTTAATTTATTTGTTAACTTACAGGTTTGTGAAACAAGACATATCTCGTACAAATTCGTTATTACGCTTCAAAACCATGGTTTATTGTGGAAGCATTTGAAATCAGTTATGAGGCGTAGCAGTTGAAAACCATTTACTTTTTGAAAACCCGAGTCCTATTTCTAGCAAATATAGGTCAAATTAAACAAATCCCAAAATAAAATGAAACTTTAAAATGGCCTTATTACATAAAATTTGCCCATATAAAACTACTTTTATTAAATTTAAAACAAAACTTAATCAGTGGTGTGACCATCTCCGAGTCTCTCGTAGCACCGACCCGCCTAAGGATTACCTGCACAAATCGACAGAAAAGGTGAGTTTATAAAAACCCAGTGTGTAATCCATATCATCAAACAGTCAATCATGCAGTATTGAACAGTCTGGGCCTAAACCCTTATTAGTAGCAAAATAGGTGTGGGCCTTAGCCCAATACAGTAATAGTAACAATATGGGCATTAGCCCAGTTCAGTATAGTATCAAAGATGCATACAGAAATCCTACCCAACCATCCTCTACATCCACTCCGTCCAGCCCTACACTCCATGTGGGGATTAAATCGACCCATCCATCCCTACACTCTAGAATAAAGTACTGTTTTCGGCACTATCAATATTTGCAACAGAGCTGTCAGTAATAGGCTTATAGCTTTTCAGTACACTTCCTCCAATATCATATATCCCACCCCATACAATGCAACATAATATAAATGTTCATACAGAAAGATTGACATGCACAACAGTCCTATAACATATAAGGGTATATTCGTCATTTATCTTACGAGGTATAACAGTCATAACATAAATTAAGGATTAGGTAATCTTACGGACCCCACAGTAGGTCTGCAGTCATCTCGTGCGACCCGTGCAATCTTTATAGTTAAACAGCAAAAATGGGCCCAAGCCCATCGGACAGCCCATGTGGGCCTACACGCTCGTGTGGCCCAATAAGCCCAAATAATGGCCCTGTCCATTAAACAACATAGCCGGCCCAACAATCTCCACACATCCGTGCAATTTGCTCATGCGGACTCTCGAGCCCGTGCGGCCTACATAGCTCATTTCAACCCAACGTGGCCCAGAAAAACTTATGCCCACGAAATTGCTCGTGGTGGTCTCCACAATCCCATGCTCGCACTTTAGCGTTTAAATGACCACACGAACGAGCGCACGCTCGTATGGTATCAATGATACCAGTTTTTTGGTTTTTGCTGATTTATAAAAGAAGCAGTGTAATTACACACCTGGTGCAAAACTCGTGCCTAATCCAAGAATTCCCTCAAACCTACATCCAGCCACGATCATCCATTAGATGATCTATACTAGGGTTAATCACCCTTCAGTTCCCAACTTAACATAATACCCAATACTTGCATTAATCAAAAGGGTGACTAGCCTTGTCAGAACCGTTGATGAAAATTGGTTTCCTTTCCCAACCGAAAGACTGCATTTACAACGTCCCATTATCGATGATCAAAACACATGCCATGCTATTAAAATACAGCCTATTGAAAACACAACCTCAAGACAAGGGACATAAACAATCGGCTAACACCTTCCCAAATAAGTCATGCTCCAATAAAACCTCATTATCGTAAACAAAGTTACCTTGGCTGAGTCAAGAGGAAAACTTTCGACTGCTTAGTAAACACTAGCAATTCCTTCACCCTCCAAGCACCTCCAAAACTCGAGAGAACCACCACACCTAGAAAAAATGGGGTAAGAATCGACCACAAAGGAGAAGAATAGCATTCGGCCTAAAGCAGTGCACAAGAACTTACCGTCTTGTCGAGGAACAACACCTACTTAACATCAAAGGAATAAAGTATTTGGTCTCAAGAGCCAGATAGATAGAAATAAACTTTGAAGAACTCGAGAGTCAGAAAAAGAAAAATGTTATATTCAGTCAAGGGAGAAGAAGAGAGTAAAAGTGCAGAAGAAAAATGTATTCGGTCAATGGAGTAACGTTGGAGTGAGGGAAAAGAATACAAGAGGATGTTCGGCCAAAGAAGTGTTACTAGAGAAAAGAGAAGCTAAGGTGAATGGTGACCAAAACACTACAAAAACCAATCCCGAAAGAGGCCAAAAATGATCAAAACGAAAACCAACACAAAAAGTTTGTGAATAGGGAAAAGAGCCGAAACTAAAGACCGACCTTTTTCTTATGCTCAACAGTCGAAAATGCCAAAATGAAAGTCCCCACTTGGCACACCTCTATCCCTCTCTTCACACTCCTAATTTTTCTCCCCTTAATGCTCCTAAGATCACTCAACTATCTCCTACCTAACCATATCCCAACCAGCCGAAATTCTCTCCACCACACAATTTGAATTCAGCCTCAACAACCCACACTACACAAGCATACAATTACAGTCCAACACCAACACCTCCCCAACGTTAACAGCAAAATAAAATGTTCCTCTTGCGTTACTAAGCCTCAAACCTCAAATCTCCTAAAACACTCCTCACATCCTCAACCACTAGATCAATAAGCTTTTTATGACATACTTTAGTCATATTTATTTAAGAAGCTTACAGACCAGAGCCAAGGTTCAATCAAGAAAACAAAATTTTTGTTCAAGCCACAGCTTGAACCCAGGACTTCTCCAATACTTCTCAGACACTTAACCACTAAAGCTAGTATGCATTTATGCAACACAATATACAAAAATAAAAACTTAATATTTTTGGGGTGTTACAACTCTACCCCCTCAGGTAAATTTCGGCCTCGAAATTTACCTGATCAAAATAAGTGAGGGTATTGCTGACACATCTCCTCCTCGGGTTCCCACGTGGCTTCCTTAGAACTGTGATTACGCCAAAGCACCTTAACTAGTGGAACTGACTTCCTTCTCAGGACTTTCACATCGCGGTCTAAAATCTGAACCGGTTCCTCCTCAAATGTCAGATCTGGCCTAACTTCAACCTCCTTAGTCGAAACGATGCGTGTAGGATTAGAGCGATATCACCTCAACATAGAAACGTGGAACACATTATGTATCCGGTCTAACTCTAGAGGTAACTCAATTTGGTAGGCAATCGGTCCCACACGCTTCACTATACGATAAGGCCCAATGAACCTAAAGCTTAACTTGCCCTTTCGACCAAACTTCAATACTTTCTTCCATGGGGAGACCTTCAGAAACACCAAGTCCCCCACAGAAAACTCAATCTCCTTCCACTTCAGATTCGCATATGACTCCTGTCTGTCTAATGCTATTTTTAGTCGATCCCAAATCAATCTGACCTTATCCTCGGTATCAGATACTAGCTTTGGACCCAGAACACGCCGCTCACCCAACTCAGTCCAACATAAGAGAGTACGACACCTACGAATATAATGCCTCATAAGGTGCCATCTGTATGCTAGACTGATAAATATTATTGTATGCAAACTCTGCCAACGGTAAGTAATCCTCCTAGCTGCCTCGGAAGTCAATTACGCAACTTCTTAACATGTCCTCCAGTATCTGAATCACCCTCCCCGATTGATCGTCTATCTAAGAATAGAATGCAGTATTGAAGTCTAACTTATACATAATACTTCGTGTAACTTCTTCCAAAATCGAGACATGAAACGCAGATCTCCATCAGATATTATAGAAACCGGTACCCTATGCAGTCGCACTATCTCTAACACATACAGCTTAGCCAGCTTCTATAGTGAGTAATCAGTACAGACAGGTATGAAGTGGGAAGATTTCATCAGCCGATCTACGATAACCCATACTAAATCCTTCTTAGTAGGCATTCAGGGTAGCCCACTAACAAAGTCCATAGTCACTCTCTCCCACTTCCACAACGGAATCTTAACTGGCTGAAGTAACCCTGAAGGCAACTGATGCTCCGCCTTAACCTGCTGGCAAGTTAGACATTTACCCATAAAATCGGTAACTTCTAGCTTAAGACCTGGCCACCAGTACAATTCTCAAAGGTCTCGGTACATCTTATTCCAGCTAGGATGCACAGTATAAGGACTACTATGCACCTCCTGCAGTATAGATTGCCTCAAATCAGTATCCATCGAAACACAAACTCTCCCTCGAAAGTAAAGTACCCCTTCGTTATTCAGCCCAAAATCTGAAGTTTCCCCATTCTCAAACTGTCAAAAACGAGAACCCAATGACTCATCCTCCAACTGCTTAACTTTAATCTGCTCAATCCACCTCGGTTTAACTTGAAGTTCGGCCAATAAACTACCATCATCAAATAAGCTAAGACGAGCAAACATCACCCTCAAGTCAGTAACAGTTCTATGGCTCAGTGCATCAACTACCACATTAGCCTTTTCAAGATGGTATTCAATCGAAAAGTCGTAATCCTTAAGCAGCTCAATCCACCTAGGCTGCCTAAGGTTCAACTCCTTCTGAATGAGGAGATACTTTAGGCTCTTGTGATCCGTGTAAATGATACACTTCTCACCATACAGGTAATGCCTCCAAATCTTCAGTGTGAATACCACCACTGCCAACTCCAAGTCATGTGTCGGGTAGTTCATTTCATGTGTCTTAAGCTGACGAGACGCATATGCAACTACCTTATCCTCTTGCATCAACACACATCCCAAGCCAACATGTGATGCATTGCTATAGATAGTGAATTCCTTCCTAGACTCTGGCTATATTAAAACAGGGGCCTCAGTCAATACTTTTTTAAGTTTCTCAAAACTTTCCTGCTACTTATCGGCTCAGTTAAACGATACTCCTTTACGTAACAACTTAGTCAGAGGTGCAGCAATCAACAAAAACCCCTCAATAAATCGTCTATAATATCCTACCAGACCTAGAAAACTTCAAATCTTTGACACCGACTTAGGTTGCTTCCAATCCAGAACTGCTTCTATTTTCCGAAGATCAACTTTAATCCCCTCAGTAGATAACTTCCAACCCAGAAAAGTTACCTCACATAGCCAGAATTCACACTTGCTGAATTTAGCATACAACTGCTTCTCCTTCAAAATCTACAAAATAACCCGGAGATGTGCATCATGCTCCTCTTCAGTCCTCGAATATACTAGAATGTCATCTATAAACACCACTATGAACCGATCCAGATAGGGCTGGAACACTCGGTTCATCAGATCCATAAAAGCCGCTGGTGCATTCGTTAGTCCAAACGGCATCACTAAAAACTCGTAATGATTGTAACGAGTCCTAAATGATTTATTGTATACATCAGTCTCCTTGACCCTTATTTGATGGTACCCCAATCAGAGATCAATCTTAGAAAAAGCTGAAGCTCCTCAAAACTGATCAAAAAGATCGTCAATCATCAGTAGGGGGTACTTATTTTTTATAGTCACTTTATTTAGTTGCCGGTAATTGATGCACATAAGCATTGGCTCCATCCTTCTTCTTCACAAATAAAACCGGTGCTCCCCACGAAGACACACTAGGGCAGATGAACCCTCGATCCAGCAACTCTTGAATTTGAGCTTTAAACTCCTCGAGCTCTTTCGGTGCCATTCTATAGGGGGCGGTAGACACCGGAGCTGTACTAGGCAAAAGCTCAATCCCAAATTCAACTTCTCGGCTTGGAGGTAACCTAGGTAACTTATCAGGAAAGACGTCCAAAAAGTCTTTAACTATTCTGATATCTTTTATAGATGAAACCTCAGAACTCGAAGCACTGATGTAGGTTAGATACGTCTCACATCCTTTATGCACCACCTTCTCAGCCTTAAGTGCAGAAATCACATTTGATAGATAATTCTAACGCTCTCCAATTACAATTACCTCATCACCTTTTTCAGTTCTCAGTATCATCCTCTTTGCAGCATAGTCCAAGTTTGCCTGATGCTTAACCAACCAGTCCATGCCCAATATTATGTCGAATTCCCCAAATGGAAGTTCCATTAAGTCCGCCAAAAAGGTCATTCCTTGAACCTCCAAAGGTACATCCTTAAACAGTTTATTCACTCTCACTAACTGCCCTAATGGACTCAACATGGTAACCTCACTCGTAGTGTTTTCAACCATCATACCCAAAGTCTCAAACACAGTGCATGTTAAATAAAAGTGCGTAGATCCAACATTAATCAGTGCAGTATAGCGTATATTCTGAATAAAGAACGTACCCGTGATTACATCTAGGGCGTCTCTATCCTCTTGACAACGTGCAGTGTAAACCAATGCTGGCTGCCTCGCCTCAGTACGACCCGTACCCCTGTCCGATGCTCCACATCCACAGTCCATACCATTTCTACCCATGGCCTGATCACGGCCTCTCGGTGGCTGCTGAAAACCTCTCTGCGACTGAACAGTACCCATACCAGTAGCTTGCATTTAAACAGGCCTCCGTGGACAATCCCTGATACGGTGCTCCATAGATCTGCACCTAAAACATGCCCCTATCTGAACCCAGCACTCGCCCTGATAGCGTTTCCCACAAATATTACAAGGCTGTGACCTGAAAGTAACAACAGGGGGCCCAACTCTGACTGGTCCATCAACTCTAACCTTTTTCTTAGCCTCATAGCTGAATTTGAGGGTTCCCAAACCCTCTTGTTCCTTCCCCTATCCGACTCACAATTCCGGCGCTCAGTACGTTTCACATCTTCGGCAATCTTCGTCTTTTCCATTAATACAGCAAATTCTCGCTCCCTCTGTGGAGCTATCAAAACTCGTAGATCATCTTTGAGACTGTCCTTAAAATACACGCAATGCTCATGCTCCGTTGCTACCATGCCTCGTGCATAACAGCTCAATCATAAAAATTCTGCCTCATATTCAACCATAGACCTTTCCCCCTAAGTCAGATTCAGAAACTTCCTTCTGCGGGCATCCATATAGCTAGCGCCTACATATTTTCCTTTGAAAAGTATTCTTGAAAAACTCCCAAGTTAATCGATCGAGCTGAGTACCCTCTTTTATAGTAAGCCACAACTGATAGGCTTCATCCCTCAACAACGACACTGCACCTTTAAGTTTCTACTCTGGGGTGCAGTCAAAGTCATCCATGGTCCTCTCTGTGGCCTCTATCCAATATTCAGCCACATTAGAGGAAACTCCGACGATACCCCTAAAGATCTCAACTGTGACAGCCCTAAATTGACCCTAGTCGGAAAGTGGTTTCGGGACCACGAAACCGAGTCTTATAAATAATTAAAAGTTATATTCTGTGTTTATGATGTGAGTAAATGCATGTGTGAAAGTTTCATACTTTAATTTGGTCAGTGTATGTGAAATTTATTAGTAGGGACTTATGTGAGACAATTTAGAAATGTGCTAGGCAAGTGCTAAAGTGGCCTATTAATATATGTGGGAAAGTGCTTGTACTTGCATGTCAAATTAGCCAAACTATAGGTAGTGGCCGGCCATGCTACAAATTATATAATCAAATGTGAATTTTATATTAACTTTAATTAGCTAGATGCCATATTAGTATGGAGGATGTAAAAAAATAAAGAAATGATAATTAAAGGAAGGAAATGGGTGAAAGAAACAAAGTCTTCATCCATGTTTCTTCCTAGCCGATTCTAAAGAAAGAAAAGAACAAGAGCATTCGGTGATGAAACAAGTTGTATTATTTGGTTCTTCTTGGCCGAAATGAAAGGAGGAAGAAGGGAGGAAAGCATTCGGCCATCTTAGGTTAATATTAAGGTAAGGTGTTCATATTAGTTCTTGAAATTTTAGTTTATCTTGAGTGAGATATCAAGTTATTTTTGTAACCCATAATGAAATTTTGATTTTGGAATGAGTAAGGTTTTCGACTATGGTAGTTAATAATGGTGAGTTTTGTTGTTTCATGTTAAAGTTAGGTGAATGATGATAGATGAGTGTTTGAACTATAAAATGAATCATAGGTGAGCATTAGATACTAGGGGAAAGAATCGGCTACCTTGTTATGAACTAGGGCCGAATGTGAGTTTGGTTGTGTTTGAATATTACATGCTTGGTAGAATGGTGGATGAAAATGCCGAATGTGGTCTTTGGTTTGGGCATAAGGAATAATAGTATGCATAGGTGTCGGCTTTGGTAGTACCTATGTAATTATAATTAGTTCATTTTGATGGTTTGGCATGAGGTGATAAATAAAAGTTTAAAGGTAGCTTAAGTTAATTGATGCTCACTAATGATTTCGAATTGAAGCTTTGTTATGTGACAGCCCTAAATTGACCCTAGTCGGAAAGTGGTTTCGGGACCACAAAATCAAGTCACAAAAATAATTAACCGTCATATTTGATGCTTATTATGTGTATATATGCATGTGTGAAAATTTCATGTTTGAATTTAGTCAATTGCATGTGAATTTAGTTAATAGGACTTATGTGTGACACTTTTGAAATGTGATAGGTTAATCTATAACGATCTATTAGTGCATGTTATGAAAATAATGGGTTTGCATGTCAAATTTCCACCTATGACAAGTAGTGGCCGGCCATGATGGGTTATATACATGCAATATGTATTAATTATTAGTTAGTAGCTTTATATTATATAACATAAATAAATAAATAAAAAGGAAAAAGTAATTGAAATAAGGAAATGAAAGGTGATGAAAACAAAGCTTGAGTTTCTTTCTTCTTGGCCGAATGTAAAGAGGAAGATGGGAGAAAGGCATTCGGTCATCTTAAGTGAGCATTAAGGTAAGAAGTTATGTTAATTCTTGAAATTTTGGTTAATCTTGAATGAGGTATCAAGTTATTTTAGTAACCCATGTTGAATTTTTTATTGTGGGAATGAGTAGGGCTTTCGGCTATGGTAATTAATAAGGGTGATGGTTGTTGTTTCATGATAAATTTAGATGAACAATGGTAGATGAGTGTTTGAACTATACAAATAAGCATATGTGAGCATTGGGTGCTAAGGGAAAAGAATCGACTACCTTATTATGTACCAAGACCGAATGTGAATTTGATTATGTTTGAGTAATTTATGTACTTAAATTTGATGTAGTATAAGTTACCATGTTCTTGCCGAATATGTAATTGATGAAGGAGGAGTTTGTTATTGAACGTTAGGCTAAGTCCCTAGTGGATGGATGAATTGATAATAATTGTGTATAAAGATTTGCTTTACTATGTTTTTGTTAACAAGATGAGAAATGAGTTAAGATGGTCTTGTGATATGGTTGCTAAGTGGTATGGAAATGTTTAGTAATGACTAGCCATTGGAATGGCCAATCATGGTCCTATTGGAGCTACGTACGTCATGGATAATCGGGATTTCCCTTGAAAATAATGTATGTCAATTTGCTAGTTGATTCATGGAAAATTATGAAATAGGTAAAATCTACCTTAAAATAGATCTTGACAAAGAAAGAGTGACATAAGTTGGAAAAATCACTAAAAATAGTAGGAATGTAATTAAATAATTAATAAATTATGTAATCGAACCTTGATGAGTCTATTTTCATATGGAAGAAGCGAAACGACCATATGAGCCGTATTTTATGAGATGTTTAAGTTTTTGTGAAACAGGGCCAGAACAGTTCTTGGATCCCTGTTCGACTTTGGAAATTTACCATAAATTAACCAGAAATAATTAGAAGTCATGCTTTATTTGCACAGATTCCTTTTGAGTCTAGTTTCATTAGAGACAAACGGAATAAGTATTGAAGCCCTGTACAGGAGATATCTAAGTCGTAATGCATGAAGGTCGAGTAGTCGAACCCTGAAACAGGGAGACTTTAACTAATAAACTGTACTAATTGGCCCGACCAAAATTCTAGAAAAAAAATTTGTAGATGGATATATGAGTCTAGTTTTAGGAAAATTTACGGAATCAGTTTTCGAGTTTTGGAACTCGAGATATAATTTTAAGGTGACAAGTGACGCAGCTTATACAAACTTATGCGGAAATTTTAAAATGAACTGTGAAAATAAATGAATTAAGTTCGTTAACACCTCGTGTTCGACTCAAACAACGGTCTCGGGTGCGGGCGTTACAATTCAAATGTTTGTTTAAATAATATTCGGTTTATTAGTATATGTATAATTAGTTAAAGTGTAAACTTTGCATGTGTATTAAAGGTTTTATGTGATATTCGGCATTGGGAAATCTAAGCTTAAAAGGTTTGAATGTTAATTGGGTTGTCTCTTTAATGGCGAATGTGCTAAAAGCTAATGCATGATTTAGTTTAATCAATGTAATGATACAAATTATGATATTTACTTGTGGTTTTGAAGTATAGAAAATTTGTTAAGTTGATTAAGTGGTTCTTAGAATGTGAAATTTAGGTAAGGAAATGTGTACAAATAATATTTGTATGGATAATTGGTTTAAAGGGAATTGACATTATACATTGTTGATATGGTGCTATTAATGTAAAGCACTTTAGTATAGACGTATATACATATGGTCACTTAGAGCGTATTGAGATGGCGAATAAGGCTAATGATGAGTATGCTTTGATTTTTATAATACTTAGTAATTTGTTTAAGGTGATTAAAGATGTATACGATTATTTTATATTGAGCTAAAAGTAGTTATATGGCCTATTAAATTTCTTGTGGTATTCGGCCATAAGCAAGCACAATGGGATTTTAATAACTTAAATTTGTTTTAGATTAAGCTCAAGAGCTTAAGGAGCCTAATTCGGATAAGGGAAAAGCTAAACTAACCAAATAGCTGATCCGTAGTCGTTCGACGACATTCGAGGTAAGTCTCTAAGTAATTAAACTTATTTTGAGTTTTGATTAATGGATACTATTATAGAAATGGCTAAATTGAAAAATATGACGTGGCCATGATATGTTTTAAGGCCGAATGGAAAATTTTACTGTTTTGATCTGCTTCCAAATATTCTGGTAATGCCTCGTCCTATTCCGGCGAAGGTTACGGGATAGGGGTGTTACATTGTTAAGTTGTGAAATGAGTGGCCGAGAGAGCTATAGACTATTGCCGGATGTATGTTGGGTTAATAGACTCTCCAAATTGATTATATGTGTGTATGCTATTAGAAATTCAAGGAATTCTCGGCAAAAATGTGGTTAGGGGTTAAGTCATGGGAACTTGGGGGTATTCATATGTGGACCTTAAGATTTTGTACACTATGACTATGTGAGTTAGGTGTTAAATAACTTAATCATGTGTATGCATGACCGAGTATAATCGGCCACATGAGTAAAGAAATGGTTAATTGATATGTGGTAAATGTTAAGTGTTAAACGAAATGGAAATGATATCATATTGGAATATGTATACTCGACCACATGAATGAATAAATAGATTGGTGTTGCATGTATTCGGCTATAAGTAAGCATATTGGTGGCTTAATCTTGACTTAGAAAATCGGCTAAAGGAGAATATTGGCTAATATGTTGAATTTGATTCATGATTTCATACATATATGACTCTAATGCCTAATATATATGGGCTAAGTACCTTAAATTCCTCTTTGATGTTCAAAATGATTAAATCGATTTATTTGTTAATATTAAGCTCAAGAGCAAAGGGGAACTAAATCCGATAAAGGAAAGGAAAAGGTGATCGAATAGCCGTTGAAATCGTTCAACAGCATCCGAGGTAAGTTTTTGAGTAATGGAACTTAGATTATGATTCGATTAGATCATGTTATAAGCAAATCAAAATCATGCTCTTTGTATGTAGCTATTGAGCCGAAAATGATAATGCTTGATAAGTGACTTGTGTTTGAATTCTAGTTATGAAAATGAAATAGAGATGTGTCATGATTTATTGATATGTGCATGAATATTCGGATGATAACCGGGCTAAGTCCCGAAGGCATTTGTGCTAGTGACTAATTCCAGGCTAAGCCCCAAAGGCATTTGTGCGAGTTACTATATCCGAGCTAAGTCCCGAAGGCATTTGTGCGAGTTACTATATTCGGGCTAAGTCCCGAAGGCATTTGTCGAATTACTATAACCGGGCTAAGTCCGAAGGCATTTGAGCGAGTAGCTATATCCGCTAAATCCGAAGGTACTTGGTTTGGGAATGAGCAATCTTGCTGTAATAATTTCAATTAATACGCTCGTAAAACCCCAACAATGAGGTATGTTTTGTATATGCATTGGAATAATTGATTCCTTTTAAATAGTATTCGCTCAATCGATTAACAAGCTTAGGCCTTTAGTCAAGTTGATTCCTTATGTATGAATATAAGGGTTGGAAATGTGAAGTAGGTATGATTGTGAGAATATGTGTATATGAAATTATTCGTTTAGTCATATGAATGCTATACTTCAGTTGTGCATGATTTCATTACTCAAAACTTACTAAGCATTAAATGCTTATTTCGTTTCTTTGATTCTTTGTTTTATAGATTTTGGTTCATCAGCTATCGGATTCGGGAGTGTCAAAGTCGAAGTCATCCACACTATCAAAGCCCTTTTGGTACTCTTTTAGTTGAACTCTGAAAATGGCATGTATAGGACTACCCTTTTGTTGTTGGTCATGTACCTTTCGGTAATGTATATATTTGGATAGCCATGCGAAAATGGCTTATATATATATTTTGAGCATAGCGTTATAATCATTTTGTATGTTGTTCATGGAGTGTTATGGAAATGTTGGTAACGATTAGCCATTGGAATGGTTAATCACGATCATTTTGGTGCTATGTATGACAAAATTTTAGTTGATCCATGGAAAACTATGAAATAGGTAAAGTTTACCTTAAAAATAGATCTTGACAAAGAAGAAGTGATGTGGATTTGAAAAATCGCTAAAAATAGTAGGAATGGAATTAAATAGTGAATAAATTATGTAATCGAACCTTGATGAATTTATTTTCATATGAAAGTAACGAAACGATCATATGAGCCGTATTTTATGAGATGTTTAAGTTTTAGTGAAACAGGGCGAGCGATTTCGGATCCCTATTCTAAATTTGGAAATTCACTATAAATTAACCAGAGATAATTAGAAGTCATGCCCTATATGTACAGATTCCTTTTCGAGTCTAGTTTCTTTAGAAACAAACGTCATAAGTATTGAAGCCCTGTACAAGGAGATATCTAAGTTGTAATGCATGAAGGTCAGAGTAGTCAAACCCTGAAACAGGGGAGAGTTTAACTAATAAAATGTACTAATTGGCTTGACAAAAAATTCTAGAAAATAATTTGTAGATGGAAATATGAGTCTAGTTTCAGGAAAAATTTACGGAACTGGTTTTCGAGTTTTGGAACTCGAGATATGATTTTAAGGTGACAATGGACGCATTAGCCGACTTATGTCGGAAATTTTAAGATGGATGTGCAAATAAATGAATTAAGTCTGTTAGCACCTAGTGTTCGACTCTGGTAACGGTCTCGGGTACGGGGTGTTACAATTTTATTGGTATCAGAGCTACGGTTTAGTCGATTCTAGGACTACCGTAATACGTTTGGGTCTAGCTATACATGTCATTATGTGTTTATTTGATAGTGTGGGGATTTCGGCAGTTAAAATGTGTTTCCTTATAGAAATAGATCCGATCCCAACCGAACGATGGTGATGATCTTGAGAGTGTAGCGCTTTGCTCCTTTACAAGGGACGGTACGGCGGACTCTCAACCTATTGCTAATAATCGAATGATAAAGCTAGACAAGCTTTTTATAGCGTGATGAATGATTGGTTCAACCAATACATTCGAACTAATCTGACTATTCCACAACCTCCATTCCGACTAATACAACCCCGCACCTACAATACCTCCGTGGAATGACCAAATAAGGTCAAATAAGCCCCAGTTGATGAATCGAAAACACGGGCTCTTGAATTTAAAGCTACAGACGGCGATGATGCCGAGCAAGCTAAATTTTGGTTGGACAACACTATTGAATTTTCGATGAGCTATCTTGCACACGATGAGTGCCTAAAGTGTACTATCTCCTTGCTACGTGATTACGCCTACTATTGGTGGAATACGTTGATTTCTATTGTGCCCAGAGAGCAAGTAACTTGGGAGTTTTTCCAAACCGAGTTTGGAAAAAGTATATCGATCGAGATTCATTGATCAAAAGCGGAAGGAATTTCTTGAACTTAAACAAGGTTCCATGTCGATTCATCGATTATGAGCGAAAGTTTATAAGACTTAGCCGGTACGTTCGAGAATGCATTTCTTGAAGTCTGTGATGTAAGCGTTTGAGGATGGACTAAACGATGATATAAAGGTGTATGTTGGCATTTTAGAAATCTGAGAATTTGTGGTACTTGCCGAGCGAGCTTGCAAAGCCGAGGAGCTCAGTAAGGAGAAAAGAAAAGCTGATATGGGAACAAAGGAGTTTTGTAAGAGATCTTTGGAAAAGCCCTTTCAACAGTCATCGAAGAAATTTAGAGATGATTTAGGCCGATCTAGAGACACTTCGGGCTTTTCTAGACGAGATCGTGATCGACCCCAATGGGTACACGAGTCACTTGATCGCCGATGTTGGAAATGAGCGTCGAGACGAGCAGTGCCGATATTGTGGTAAATGTCATTCGGGGAGTTGTAGATTCCATGACCGCTCCTGTTACAAGTGCGAATTAGCTGACCACTTTATTAAAGATTACCCGAGATTGTCTGAACAGAATGTAAATCAAAGTGGGAAATCGGGTGCTACCACTGCTCGAGGTAGACCATCTAGAAACACGGGAAATCCTAGTGGTGGTCAGAGAGGATCTAGAGACGCTACAACCAGATCCGAGGCTCGTGCTCTGCTAGAGCTTATACTATCTGCGTCTGTGAGGATGCTTCCTCGCCGGATGTTATTACCTGGTACTTTTACTCTTTTGATACTAATGTGATTGCTTTGATTGACCCTGGTTCTACTCATTCTTATATATGTGAAACCTTAGCATCCAGTAAGACTTTACTTGTTGAGTCTACTGAGTTCGTAATTTGAGTGTCAAATCCCTTGGGTCGTTATGTACTTGTTGACAAAGTGTGTAAGAAATGGCCCCTAGTAATCCGAGGTTCCTGTTTTCCGGCCGATTTGATGCTTTTACCGTTTGATGAATTTGATGTTATCCTCGGTATGGATTGGTTGACCATACATGATGCAATTGTAAATTGCAAAAGAAAAACCATTGATTTGAGGTGTGTAAATAACGAGATAATCCGAGTTGAGTCTACGGACTTGAATGGGTTGCCAGCTGTAATATTATCAATGTTGGCTCGAAATATGTAAGAAAGGGTGTGAAGCATACCTTGCGTATGTACTTGATGACAAAGAGTTAGAAAAGAAACACGAATCATCTGCGGTGGTTTGTGAATACCGGATGTTTTTCAGAAGAATTCTGGGTTTACCACTGTTCGGGAGGTAGAGTTTGGTATTGAGCTTGTACCTAGGACTACACCGATTTCGATAGCTCAGTATCATATGGCACCAAGCGAGTTAAAAGAGTTGAAAGCTTCGATTGCAAGAGTTGACGGATAGAGGTTTCGCTCGACCAAGTTTCTCACCTTAGGGTGCACCAGTATTGTTTGTGAAAAGAAGGACGGAACCATGAGGTTGTGCATCGACTATCGTCGGTGAATGAAGTGACAATAAAGAATAAATATCCGTTACAGCGTATTGATGATTTGTTTGATCAACTAAAGGAGCCTCGGTGTTTTCAAAGATAGATTTGAGATCGGGTTATTATCGATTCTTAATTCGAGATTCGGATATACCCAAAAGCGCTTTGAGCGAGATACGGTCACTATGAGTTCTTAGTGATGCCGTTTGGACTCACTAATGCCCTGCAGTATTTATGGATTTGATGAATCGGGTCTTCAGACCAAGATTTGGACCGGTTTGTAGTTGTGTTTATTGATGACATCTTAGTCTATTCAAGAGATGAGACCGAACATGCTGAGCACCTGAGATTAGTGTTGTAGATTTTACGAGATAAACAGTTATATGCTAAGTTCGGTAAGTGCGAGTTCTGGTTAAGAGAGGTTAGCTTCTTGGGTCATGTGGTATCTGCAGCGGGCATTCGAGTTGATCCGAGCAAAATTTCAGCCATACTTAGCGGAAGCCTCAGAAATATTCTCGAGGTTCGGAGCTTTTTGGGACTAGCCGGTTACTACAGACGGTTTGTAAAGAGTTTCTCGATGATAGCCACACCAATGACGAAGCTACTTCAGAAAGATGTTAAGTTCGAATGGTCAGAAAAATGTCAGAAAAGTTTCGATCAACTAAAACTTACTTGGTGAAGCTCAGTGCTAGTGCAGCCTGAATCAGGCAAAGAGTTTCTCATTTATAGTGATGCATCCCTCCTTGGGTTGGGTTGCGTATTGATGCAAGAGGGTCGAGTTGTGGCTTATGCATCGAGACAATTGAAGCCACATGAAAAAAATTATCCGACCCATGATCTCGAACTAGCTGCCATCGTATTCACTTTGAAAATATGGCGACATTACTTATTTGGTGAGAAGTGCCATGTATATTCGGATCACAAAAGTCTCAAATATTTGATGACTCAAAGAGACTTGAATCTGCGACAAAGACGTTGGCTCGAGTTGTTAAAAGATTATGAGCTTGTCATTGACTATCACTCGGGAAAGGCTAATGTGGTTGTGGATGCTTTAAGTCGTAAATCACTATTTGCTTCTGACGATGAATGTACACTTATGCATTCTATCCAACAATGTGTTAGTAGCGAATTAAAGGCCAAACCATTGTTGATTCATCAAATTCGTGAAGCTCGAGAAAGTCGATGATGAATTGGTTGCAAAACGAAATGAATGTGTTTGAATATGGAATCGAGTTTCAAATTGATGACGACGATTGCTTGAGGTTGAAGTCGTTTGTGTGTTCCAAGGAATTGAACTTATTTCGATGATTACGAGCGAAGCTCATTGTAGCCGAATGTCAATTCACCACGGAAATGCGAAAATGTACAACAACTGAGGCGTCGATTTTGGTGGCATGGTATGAAACGAGACATTTCGATTTTGTTTGAAGTGTTTAATATGTCGACAAGTGAAGGCGAACATCAAGTGCCTACGGGTTTACTTGACCGATCATGATACCGAATGGAAATGGGATCGAGTCACGATGGATTTTGTATCGGGTTGCGATGATCGGCAAGTAAGAAAGATGCGATTTGGGTTGTTGTTGATAGACCGACTAAGTCGGCTCACTTTATCCCGTGACGCACGGATTTTTCATTGGATAAACTAGCTGAATTGTATGTTTCTCAGATTGTGAGATTACACGGGGTACCTATTTCTATTATGTCGGATAAAGATCCGAGATTCACCTCGCGATTTTGGAAGAAATTGCAAGAAGCTTTGGGTACCAAATTGCATTTTAGCACTGCTTTTCATCCCCAAACCGATGGTCAATCCGAGCAGATAATTCAGATACTCGAGGATATGTTGAGATGTTGCATCCTTGAGTTTAGTGGTTCATGGGAACGGTATTTACCTTTGATTGAATTCGCTTACAATAATAGTTTTCAATCAAGTATTAAGATGGCACCTTACGAGGCTTTGTACGGTCGTAAATGCCGCACACCATTGTTTTGGACGAGCTCGTGAAAGTAAGATTTTTGAGTTGATTTGATTAAAGATGCCGAGCGAAAGTAAGAATAATTCGTGAAAGTCAAGGCGACATCCGATCGTTAGAAGTCGTACGCGGATTTAAAACGAAGAGATATTGAGTATCAGGTGGGAGACAAAGTGTTTCTTAAGGTTTCACCTTGGAAAAAGATACTCGATTTGGCCGTAGGGCAAACCGAGTCCGAGATTCATTGGCCGTATGAAATCTCGAACGAGTTGGTCGATTGCATATAGGTTGCTTTTACCCCCTGAACTTGAAAGGATTCACAACGTTTTTCATGTTTCGATGCTTCGATGTTACAGATCTGATCCTTCGCACATAATTAGTCCATCAGAGGTTGAAATTCAATCCGACTTGAGTTATGAAGAAGAACCGATTCGTATCCTAGCTCATGAAGTGAAAGAGTTGCGAAACAAAAGGGTTCCATTAGTAAAGGTGTTATGGCTCAAACACGAATCGAAGAAGCTACTTGGGAAACCGAGAACTCTATGAAAGAACGATACCCAAACCTATTTCTGGGTAAGATTTTCGGGACGAAAATTTCTTAAGTGGGGAGAGTTGTGATGACCCTAAATTGACCCTAGTCGAAAGTGGTTTCGGGACCACGAAACCGAGTCTTATAAATAATTAAAAGTTATATTCGTGTTTATGATGTGAGTAAATGCATGTGTGAAAGTTTCATACTTTAATTTGGTCGGTGTATGTGAAATTTATTAGTAGGGACTTATGTGAGACAATTTAGAAATGTGCTAGGCAAGTGCTAAAGTGACCTATTAATATATGTGGGAAAGTGCTTGTACTTGCATGTCAAATTAGCCAAACTATAGGTAGTGGCCGGCCATGCTACAAATTATATAATCAAATGTGAATTTTATATTAACTTTATTAGCTAGATGCCATATTAGTATGGAGGATGTAATAAAATAAAGAAATGATAATTAAAGGAAGGAAATGGGTAAAAGAAACAAAGTCTTCATCCATGTTTCTTCCTAGCCGATTCTAAAGAAAGAAAAGAACAAGAGCATTCGGTGATGAAAACAAGTTGTATTCTTTGGTTCTTCTTGGCCGAAATGAAAGGAGGAAGAAGGGAGGAAAGCATTCGGTCATCTTAGGTTAATATTAAGGTAAGATGTTCATATTTGTTCTTGAAATTTTAGTTGATCTTGAGTGAGATATCAAGTTATTTTTGTAACCCATGATGAAATTTTGATTTTGGAATGAGTAAGGTTTTCGAATATGGTAGTTAATAATGGTGAGTTTTGTCGTTTCATGTTAAAGTTAGGTGAATGATGATAGATGAGTGTTTGAACTATAAAAAGAATCATAGGTGAACATTAGATACTAGGGGAAAGAATCGGCTACCTTGTTATGAACTAGGGCCGAATGTGAGTTTGGTTGTGTTTGAATATTACATGCTTGGTAGAATGGTGGATGAAAGTGCCGAATGTGGTCTTTGGCTTGGGCATAAGGAATAATAGTATGCATAGGTTTCGGCTTTGGTAGTACCTATGTAATTATAATTAGTTCATTTTGATGGTTTGGCATGAGGTGATAAATAAAAGTTTAAAGGTAGCTTAAGTTAATTGATGCTCACTAATGATTTCGAATTGAAGCTTTGTTAAGTTGTGAAATGAGTGGCCGAGAGAGCTATAGACTATTGCCGGATGTATGTTGGGTTAATAGAGTCTCCAAATTGATTATATATGTGTATGCTATTAGAAATTCAAGGAATTCTAGGCAAAAATGTGGTTAGGGGTTAAGTCATGGGAACTTGGGGGTATTCATATGTGGACCTTAAGATTTTGTACACTATGACTATGTGAGTTAGGTGTTAAATAACTTAATCATGTGTATGCATGACTGAGTATAATCGGCCACATGAGTAAAGAAATGGGTTAATTGATATGTGGTAAATGTTAAGTGTTAAACGAAATGGAAATGATATCATATTGGAATATGTATACTCGACCACATGAATGAATACATAGATTGGTGTTGCATGTATTCGGCTATAAGTAAGCATATTGGTGGCTTAATCTTGACTTAGAAAATCGGCTAAAGGAGAATATTGGCTAATATGTTGAATTTGATTCATGATTTCATACATATATGACTCTAATGCCTAATATATATGGGCTAAGTACCTTAAATTCCTCTTTGATGTTCAAAATGATTAAATCGATTTATTTGTTAATATTAAGCTCAAGAGCAAAGGGGAACTAAATCCGATAAAGGAAAGGAAAAGGTGATCGAATAGTCGTTGAAATCGTTCAACAGCATCCGAGGTAAGTTTTCGAGTAATGGAACTTAGATTATGATTCGATTAGATCATGTTATAAGCAAATCAAAATCATGCTCTTTGTATGTAGCTATTGAGCCAAAAATGATAATGCTTGATAAGTGACTTGTGTTTGAATTCTAGTTATGAAAATGAAATAGAGATGTGTCATGATTTATTGATATGTGCATGAATATTCGGATGATAACCGGGCTAAGTCCCGAAGGCATTTGTGCTAGTGACTAATTCCAGGCTAAGCCCCGAAGGCATTTGTGCGAGTTACTATATCCGGGCTAAGTCCCGAAGGCATTTGTGCGAGTTACTATATCTGGGCTAAGTCCCGAAGGCATTTGTGCGAGTTACTATAACTGGGCTAAGTCCCGAAGGCATTTGAGCGAGTAGCTATATCCGCTAAATCAGAAGGTACTTGGTTTGGGAATGAGCAATCTTGCTGTAATAATTTCAATTAATACGCTCGTAAAACCCCAACGATGAGGTATGTTCTGTATATGCATTGGAATAATTGATTCCTTTTAAATAGTATTCGCTCAATCGATTAACAAGCTTCCAGCCTTTAGTCAAGTTGATTCCTTATGTATGAATATAAGGGTTGGAAATGTGAAGTAGGTATGATTGTGAGAATATGTGTATATGAAATTATTCGTTTAGTCATATGAATGTTATACTTTAGTTGTGCATGATTTCATTACTCAAAACTTACTAAGCATTAAATGCTTATTCCGTTTCTTTGATTCTTTGTTTTATAGTTTTTGGTTAAATCACTATCGGATTCGGGAGTGTCAAAGTCGAAGTCATCCACACTATCAAAGCCCTTTTGGTACTCTTTTAGTTGAACTCTGAAAATGGCATGTATAGGACTACCATTTTGTTGTTGGTCATGTACCTTTCGGTAATGTATATATTTGGATAGCCATGCGAAAATGGCTTATATATATTTTGAGCATAGCGTTATAATCATTTTGTATGTTGTTCATGGAATGTTATGGAAATGTTGGTAACGATTAGCCATTGGAATGGTTAATCACGATCATTTTGGTGCCATGTATGACAAAATTTTAGTTGATCCATGGAAAACCATGAAATAGGTAAAGTTTACCTTAAAAATAGATCTTGACAAAGACGGTGATGTGGATTTGAAAAATCACTAAAAATAGTATGAATGGAATTAAATAGTGAATAAATTATGTAATCGAACCTTGATGAATCTATTTTCATATGAAAGTAACGAAATGATCATATGAGCCGTATTTTATGAGATGTTTAAGTTTTCGTGAAACAGGGCCAGAGCGATTTCTGGATCCCCTATTCCGAATTTGGAAATTCACTATAAATTAACCAGAGATAGTTAGAAGTCATGCCCTATATGTACAGATTCCTTTTCGAGTCTAGTTTCTTTAGAAATAAACGGCGTAAGTATTGAAGCCTTGTACAGGGAGATATCTAAGTCGTAATGCATGAAGGTTAGAGTAGTCGAACCCTGAAATAGGGGAGAATTTAACTAATAAACTGTACTAATTGGCTTAACCAAAAATTCTAGAAAAATATTTGTAGATGGCCATATGAGTCTAGTTTCAGGAAAAATTGACGGAACAGGTTTTCAAGTATTGGAATTCGAGATATGATTTTTAAGGTGACAGTGACGCAGTTAGCCAGCTTGTCTGGAAATTTTAAGATGGACTGTGCAAATAAATGAATTAAGTCTGTTAGCACCTCGTGTTCGACTCCGGGAATGGTCTCGGGTACGGGGTGTTACATTAACCCCATTAGATCTGAGTCATTCCGTTACTGACCCACAGCTCACAGTACCCGTATTGGGCCCAGCAACCCTTTCCAAAATTAGCAACATAGCCTGGGACAATGCGACGTCCCGAGCCGCATGATCTGTGACCCAGTCTCAGTCACAAGTGAAGCCGTGCCTCCCTTGCCTCAACGTTAGGCATATGGCCCAATGTCAAAGACCCAGCCTGAGCACCTCCATGGCCTCCGCCGCAACCTCTAGTACCCCTTCCACGAGTACCTTGAATGCTCATAGACGTTTCGTATATTATCTGTATTAACAATTTTATGCATCAATTTTATAGTTCCAATGTTTATTAATGGATATTTTATGAAAAATAGCATCAATAATTTAAAGTTGTTTGTTTTCACAAATCGTAGTCTTACTACAGTTTTAGGTTACCCTAACCAAAGTTTCAGTACAGTCTATTATCTACGATAATCTTAAAATTTCAGTTAAGTCAAACAGCAATTTCAAGGAACTTACAGGATCGGCGCCGCAGACTCAGTAGACTACACATTCAAAAGTATCACTTCAAAAAAATTCTTTTTTACTATTTGAAACAGTTCCTTATGAAATTTTTACATTTTTGAAAAAACCCAAATCCACAGTCGAGTTTTGCAACCTGGCTCTGATACCACAAATCTAACACCCCAAACTTGGTCTAGACGTTATAGTCGAATCTGTGATGTTAAGTTGGAGTGGCCATTGAAAAATATAGCTCTATTAGAAAAGATCGCTTAAGTTAAAACCTTGTTTGTGATCTTTTTGAAAAGCTATCTCATTTAATTTATTTTTTAACTTACAGGTTTGTGAAGCAAGACATATCTCGTACAAATTCATTATTACGCTTCAAAACCATGGTTTGTTGCGGAAGCATTTGAAATCAGTTACGAGGCGTAGCAGTTGAAAACCATTTACTTTTTGAAACCCGAGTCCTCTTGCTAGCAAATATAGGTCAAATTAAACTAATCCCCAAATAAAATGAAACTTTAAAATGACCTTATTACATAAAATTTACCCATATAAAACTACTTTTATTAAATTTAAAACGAAACTTAATTAGTGGTGTGACCATCTCCGAGTCTCTCGCAGCACCGACCCGCCCAAGGATTACCTGTACAAGTCGACAGAAAAGGTGAGTTTCTAAAAACCCAGTGTGTAATCCATATCATCAAATAGTCAATCATGCAGTATTGAACAGTCTTGGCCTAAACCCTTATTAGTAGCAAAATCGGTGTGGGCCTTAGCCCAATATAGTAGCAGTAACAATGTGGGCCTTAGCTCAGTTCAGTACAGTATAAGAGATGCATACAAAAATCCTACCTAACCATCCTCTACACTCCACTCCGTCCAGCCCTACACTCCATGTGGGGATTAAAATCACTTTGTAAAAGTTGTTTATCTATAAACAACCTTTCATTTTCTACCATAAATTTTAAATTTTCAGCATATTCATCCATGACCTAATTTTCATACCTTGATAACTTTTCAAATTGATCCTCCAAATAATAGATTAAGCTATCCTGATTTCAAAAATATCAAATTTACTAAAAACGGGACAAGAAAACTTACCCAATTAAGCCATGAAAGTTTCTTCTCTCTCTCCTAGGGTTTTCATAGAATTTTTGGGGAAGATGATGAGAAAAATAAGGTGATATCTTTTATCATCTTTTTTATTAATTAAATATTTTTCAATTTCCAATTTAGTCCTTGCTTTTTTTCTAAATTTCCATGGATGAGTCACTAAAATATCTACATACTTTTCTTCAATGGTATAATCACCATAGAAGGACCTCAAGTTTTGAATTCCATAGCTATTTAATCCTTCTAGCCATTAGAATTCAAATTTTACATTTTATGCGATTTAGTCCATCCCGTAATTAAACACATAATCGGTAAAATTTTCTTATCAGAATTTTCACATGACATTCTAACTTAATACAGGCCATGTAATAAAAATAAAATAAAATTTATTTTTGAATCGGATTTGTGGTCCTGAAACTACTGTGTCCGATTTCACTGAAATTGGGCTGTTACATGAATACTATGCTAACGAAATTCCCAAGCACACTAAAGCTATAATCCCTAAAATATCCCTAAAACTTTTAAGCCCTATTTTGAGGTGTTACAGTTTTATTTCCAACCAAACGAGAGTCCCCCTACTACCACTAGAACAAACATCCACTCTATGAGGATACCCATATATCTGACAAACCTTCTCCATACAATTAATATATAATTTTGTTTCAGCTAGAAAAATCACAGAGGGGTTAAAATCCCTTAGCACATATTGAAGGCAACGCACAATCTGAGGATTCCCTAAGCCCCGGACGTTCCAACTTAAGAGTTTAATGGCGACTGGCTGGCCCGCTAAGCAAAGTCTACTGATAAAGAAAAATTCACATCCTTTGAAACTAGACAACTAGGCTCCCTTAACTCTTCTTCTTGGACCCGAGGACTCTTTAAACCATCCATATGTAAAATCAATCTATCATCCCAAGCACTGCACATATCATCATCCTAATCCACATGCCAAAGCCTAGTCGTATGAGATTGAATTAACTCACCAATTGGTCTAACAGAGGCCCTACTACACAACCCCATAGAAGAAGCCCAACCAATATTATTTTGGATAACATTATTCTCAATCAAATCAGCCTTTTGATTTATCCCCAAAATATAAGGAGAAAAAAATGGGATTGTCACCCTCATCCCCCAATTAGTAAGATTTGACACCCTAGCAGTTGAACCATTATAACCCATTTCCTCCCTCAGCCAAATACTCGATGATGCCGCCACTCGCTTAGCTAGAGCCTGTAGAGAGATGCCCCACCTCAATTCAAATTCTTGTTTTTCCTAAAGAATCCAAAAAGGACAAAAGCTCTCCCCATAGCCAAACTTCCCACAAAGAAAACAAAAAAGTGTCAACTTTTCATATTTGAAACACACATAAGCCTACCTGCTATTTGCTAACACAATCTTTTTCTTCCACTTCAACGGCTTACAAATATCAAAACAGACTCAAACTCTCATGACTCCTTTGTACCCCAATGAGATTGCCTTCATATCATATTCAAGGAAATGTCCAACAAAATTACTCAACTATTTCGCCACTATCTCAGACATGAAACCGTAAGGCAAATCATGAACTAAAACCTAGAAATCCACAGTAAACAAAGGCACAACATAAGATCTCCCTCACCCTTGAGCCGATGCATAATAAGAAGGTAAGAGTTGAAACTCCAATAACCCCCGCCACAATCCTATCCGCATCAACTGTATGATATAACCGAAAAAGATAACAACCTTCATTCAGGTTAAAAATTGAAATACCCTCAATTGGATGCCAAACATTTACCAAGGTCGGCCACATAGATTGGAGACAAACCACACTTGTAGTAAAAAAGAACCCATAAAACAGTTTTCATACGACACCCCACCCTCTGAACCTTCTGAATCCAACGGTATTTCAACCTCCTCATCCTCCTTAATAGTTAGATCAGCGAGAGTCTCTTCCATATCCGCTATTCTGACACAAAACAAGGACAAAACAAAACAGGAACGAAAATAAGAAAATAGAAAGAAGTAAGAAAAAAGAAAGAGAAAAGAAAACGTGCTAAAAAGCAGATGAATACATGCTAAAAAGTAGAGTTACATTTACTTTTATCACTGTAAAACGAATCATTGGATTCAAGATTGTAATAAGAAAATGGAATGAATTTTGTGATATGCTATGACTTATATGTAATTGAGATATAATGATTAAATGTTTATGTTTGAAATGTTAAATGACATGTATTTTTTGTTATCACTTTCTAATTTTATTTTTAAAATTTGTTTTCATGTTATATTTTTAAAAATTTAAAAACACATTTGGTAAAAAAATTATTTTCAATAATGAAAATTTTGAAATTTGATACACTATTTTCTTATAATAGAAACATGATAAAGAAAATAAAAATTACAAAGTTTATATGGATTCGAAATAGGATAAGATATTTTAATATTTAAAAATTGTTTAAGAATTAATTAAATTTAAAGTTAAAAACATTGTTTTCATTTTTAATTTTACAAAAATATTATTAATTTTTATTACTTTCTAATTTTTTGATATTTTCATTTTTTAAAAAAACATTTTCGAAATTTTTAATCAAATGCCTTTTCATTAATATCTTTTATTTTCTAAAAAAGTAAAACGAAACTAAACTCAACCTAAAATCTTACAGCATGTTTGGTTCAGTGTAATGGCATAGCCATTACAACCCTATTTTGTGGGCCCACCCTAAACACTTGTTTGGTTCAATAGAATGCCCTATTACGGGATTATTCCATTACGCGCCTATGCAAAGAAATTGTCTTATTTCTATTCCGTTTCCTCAGCACCGATTACTGATTCGGTGTTTAAGGAAATGCTCCCTACAAAGACGCTCCCCACTTTGCCCTCTCCCCCTCTCCCACTTTCTCACCTGAAAAAAGCAGACGGACAATCCTTCATCGTAGGGTCAGGTAAAACATTTTCTCCTCCTGTTCCTTCCATATTCCTCTCTTCCAAATTTTCTGCCCTCTTTTTTCTGCTTTCTTTTTCTTTCTCTCAATAGAGTTTTCTTTTCCACTCTTCCGTTTCTTTTTCTTGATCTATAAAATTTGATCTATTGTTGGAAAGAGTAAGAGGGTTCTTAGAGGGGGAATTGAAATCTAAATCGAAAACTGAAAATGTTGAGGGTAAACCGAGTGATAAATTGGGCACGAGCTTCGATTTAAATTGTCAATACCTCCTAAGACATGACCCAAAGATTTCCCCTTCACCTCCTCAACATTTCGCTTCAAAATCATCCATTCGCTTCTTCGATATTACACGGTAATTCCTCCATCTCCCCCTTTTTAACTCTAAAATATTTGATTTTTTAAGTTATAGTTCTTTTTAACTTTTTGTCTGTGTGTGCAGCTTGCAAGCAAGGAAAAAATCGAGAAAGAACGAGCAAGACTGTAAGTTTAAGCTTTGTTTGTTTATTGAAATTTTGTTACGTGCTCTTTTTCCATGAAATTTAATATAAATAATTGTTTTAATTTGATTTAGGCGGTCTTGATGAATTGAATAGAGGATATTTTGATGATATGTACGAGCTAAAACAACATGGTGGTAAGGTATTAAGCGATTTGTTCTTTTTATATACATATAAGCTATATCATTTGCAAATCTGTTCAAATTAGTTGAATTGCAACGATTTCTAAGTAAAATTAATGTTACTTTACGTAAACATTTTAATTGTTAGTTTTTTTTCTGGCAAATTGCCTTTGGTAAATAAGATTCTAATTCCGGAATTGCGGCCGGGAAGTTTCATGCCGTGGATGTTATATATTCGATGGTAGAAAATCAAAGCTGCTGATTGTTTTTAATGCTAGCAAGTTGGCTATCCCTGAAGCATCTTTAGTCTGTCTATCATTTAGAGCAAACTCTCAGGTATAGTTTCATTTTTCTATGTTTATTTTGGATTAAATTTATGTATTTCTTAATGATGTTATAAATCTTCCATTTTTATCATGATAAGAGAATGTTGAATAGATAGTGCATTGCTTTAAAATTGTGATAAGAGGCATATCAGCGACACCATGGCAATGGAGAGGTTAGCACTAAATTGCAATCATGAAAACAGCAAAAACATGAGAAACAAAATATATTGTTGGTTGCTAACTTTCCTTTTCTCTTGTTTCTGGTTATTGTTGTTGATGATGCATTTTAACTCCTTTTCCTGACTTGTCAGGCTATGGTCGATTCTTGGGGCAAGCCTTTTTATGACGCCTTTAGTGAGTCCAAGAGCGTGTAGCTATATGAGGTTCTATATTTTTGCTATTTAACTTTTCATTCCTTTTTGGCATGTGTGGTGAATCAACTATTCTCAATTTTCTGTTGCTAGAAAGAACTTATAATTACATGCATCTCTAGTCAATAATAATAACAAACAAATAAAACAGCGAACAAGAATAGAAGATAACCATGCTACTATGATAAATCATATTACTTGGGACACAAATATGTCTGAACCATTTTTAGAGGTTGATGTGAAGTTGAATCTATGTCTTGAGGTTGTTATCTTATTGGCTTCAAAGATCATGATAGTTACTTGAATATTTAACTTCAATTCTGCCCCGTGACATTGTTCTTTTGGGTTGTCCAAAATATCCATCTGTATATGTTTTTGCTTTCCAAAATAATATGAATTTGTTAAGTTTTGCAGTTCCTTTTAGGTTTATTGAATTTCAAATTTTTCAGGCTCCTAGTACGTTACCTAAATTTGAGAGCCCCTTTGACTAGACAGTTCTGGCTCATATGGTTCGATTTATATTTTACTTCTGTAGAATCTTAATTTTAGTCATATTTTTTAAAATGTCAGCATGATAATGTGATTGTATTTTTGTTCTAGTATGTTAACGTATTTAATTATCTCATCTTTCTAGTTGTTTAAGAAATGGTTTTTTATTTTACTTTGACAACATTATGGATGAGGTTGATTTTTGTAAACAGATTTACACACGACCTTTTATTTTACTGCCAACTTTAGCCGTTGAGGGTTCGTGAAATATGTAAGTATATCTTGTTTAATTGCAGCATGCAAATGCTAGGGTTATGTTTATGTATCCTATCTTATCCATTTGCACATTTATCTTTTGGGGCTTGCAAGATTTAAGGAGCCTCTCTAACTATACTATTATTTCATTACTTTAGTATATTCATTTAATATATATTGAAGGATAATTAGTATAGTTGATTAAATCGCATTACATAGTGTCGACACAAACTTAATCCTCTACCTCAAAATCTGTTATTATTAATGCGGGAGGGGGATTTTCATTTTCACTCTAATTTTTCCATGCATATATTATAAAATAGATTTGTTATTAATACGAATGATATAATCTCTCTTGGATAGACTTGTTCCTTTGCTTTTTCAAGTAACTAGTGCAAGATTACAAAGAATCGGTTCAACTCCAAAAGCACTAATAAATTAGCTTCTTTGTTCATATCGACTAGTAAGCCTTTCACCCGTTAATTGTTTTATTTTCCTAATTTGTGTTTCTTTGTCTCAATTAAGTCCATGATGATAAACCATATTCTTTTAATCTAAATCAATGGCAACCGTTTTAATCGAGAAAAAAGTAGGGAGGGAGGGGAATAGCATATTCGGACATATTGGTTGGGGTGGCTATTTAACAAATTAACGATCATATTCGCCAAATGTAGTCAGTATCTTGTTTCATCAGATTAAAGTGATGTAATGAAGGATGTTAACTGCATTGCTAGCAATAGTATTCGTTTTAATTACCTTAAATAATATTTTCTTTTCTTGGATGTTCTAACCTTGCCTTTGCGTTAAGTTACTAATAACAGGTAAACTAGCAAAGGCAAGGTCGAGTAACTCAATAAATTTGATATTTCAGCAGAGAATGCATTGTTGAGATTCAGCAGAGAAGGCATTGTTGAGATTCGCAATAAATTTTGACATCTTTGGTTAGAAAGAGTTGGAATCTTTATCGCAATATGGGTTAAGTTTTGACATTATTTTATTATGATTTTGGATTGTCCCCAATTGATCTCTTTGGAAATAGAGGAGATATTGCAACTTGACAAGATTCCGAGTGTTGAATATATAGAAATAAAATGTTTGTGCATTTTCTTTTCGATGCTTCAGTGATCCTAATACCAATGGATAAGTAGAAAAATAAAAATTTCAAGACTATTTATATAATTTTGTTATGTTGGTACCAAATTTCAGACTATTTATACAAATGTTTCAGCAATACTAATACCAATGGTGGACAAGTAGAAAAGTAAAAAGATAACACTTTTTCTTTTTAGTGCTTTGTGCTTCTTTTAATAAAAATTTCATGTTTAATACAATTTATCAATTTTAGATAATAACACAGATAAAAAATTATATAAAAAGTTATGTAAATAACAAATGAAACTTTAGTTGAAACCATAAATTTGGGATTAATTTATAGGAAAATAATGACACCAGTTATTATAGTCCAAATGAAACTTTAGATGATACAATAAAATTGAGATTAATTTATAGGAAGATTAATTTATAGAACATAATTAAATTATTTGTTTCGCTAATGATATTCTAACACATTAAATATGCATTGTAATTTAAAAATAATAAAATAGTTATATATTATTTTTAATATTATATATTATGATTTTTATTCATTCATTTTTAATAATAATTATATTAAGAATGTTATTAAATTTATATTATTATCTTTATTAAATTATATTTAATAATAATTATATTAAAATATGATTAAATTATTTATTATTTATTATTAAATTATATTTAATAATAATCCTATTATAAATTAATAACAATAATCATTTACTTAAAAAATTACGCTAAGGGTATTCTAGTCATTTTAGTTTTTTTCCTTATACTATTACAATATCATTCCATTCAACCAAACACAAGAATACTATTACAGTTCTATTCCATTCCATTCAATCAAATAGTTGAATTACTGATTACAACTCTATTCAATTACAGCTCTATTCAATTACAACCCTATTCCATTACAGTGAACCAAACTTACCCTTAAAAATAAAAGATAAATAGTCTAAGCAAAGACGGATCTCTAGGGGCTTTGGCATTCCCAAAATTTTGAAAAAGGTTTAATTTCTTTTTTGACTTTTTTTTAAAAAATTAATTAGATGCCTCCAAAATTTTAGAAATTTTCTTTTCTCTTGCAACTAAAAAAAATTAATTAAACTCCTCAAATTTTTGAAAATTCTAGTTACATTTTTAATTTTATTTTGAGTTTTTAATAAATTTTATTAAAAATTTAAAAATTTTCATTATTCTCATAAAATTTGATTTAAACTCTAATTTTTTAAAAATCTTCATTAAAATTTTAAAATTTTAAAATATTTTACTAAGCTCCCAATATTTGATCCCAAACCCATCATTTGCATCTAAATTCTAAGTTACAAATACACTTAAAACATATTTTCTCCATGTACGGAATGGATAATTAGGATAAAATGTTGATGGACAAGTACAGAATATGAATACGATAAAAGCAGTGAATTTTACTACATTAATTTAGTTTAGTACTGAAGATGTGTATCCGGACAAGGGCAAACAGAAGACCGCCACGTCACCAGTAACCGAAAATTTCGTCCTTCAACTATTCCCATGTACGCGCTATTATCACATTATTATTAATTAAATAAAAACAGCAGAAAGAAAAAAAATTGAAAATTTGTGAAATTATCCAGATAATAATTTTTATTTTATTTATAAATAAACCCTCACTTGGTTTAGCCTTGACGATTCCGCTTTATTTTCTTTCAGATCTGGAGTTGATGCTCTAAACGACGAAGAAAGACAACCGAACTTTTTTTTTTTTTCTGGCATTCTCAACGACAAATACTAGTTTCTTGTTTTTCTGTCTCTGTCTGCTTCTTCACAAAATGTGGTGAAGCTGAGCACCGGTAAAATCCTTTCAACTTCCTCACCTTTTTTAATGTTGTTAAGTGTCTAATTTTGGAATATCGAAATATTTTTTCTTTTCTTTTTTGGTTTTTGATTGTTGGATATTTTACTTAATTTTTTTTTAACGCTGGACTGCTCCACGAAGCTAACATTATTTTGTTGTTATTTTGAATATTTGCAAGTACTGCTAGTTCGTTTTTCTTTTCCGAGTTATTGACTGAATTAATTCATTGGATTCTTCGTCTTGGAATTGACTGAACTGAAAAAAAAAAGGGGAAAAAGTAAGAGAAAAGAAACTTTTTACAATGCAGTTTGTGGAACTATATATAATTATGGTCCTAATCGAACTTCCATTTGCAGAAACTCTAAGTGAATTGATTCATCCATGGCGAAATTGCGGCAACATTATTCTTCTCAAGATTCATCCGTATCTCCTAGGGCTGGGAGATCGAGGGAATGGGAGGGTCCATCAAGGTGGACTGACTATTTGGGTCTTGACACGACTTCTCCTTTCTCATCTAGAAGCTCTAGGTACATGAATTCTGATGGTCAGGTCCACAGTTTGGGTGTGGGATCGCACAAGGGCTTGAACATGCAGTGGGTAGCGCAACTGGTTGAAGTTGCGGATGGCCTTATGGCCAAAATGTATAGATTGAACCAAATCCTGGACTACCCAGACCCTATAGGCCATGCATTTTCGGAAGCATTTTGGAAAGCGAGTGTTTTTCCTAACCATCCAAGGATTTGTATCTTGCTCTCAAAAAAGTTCCCTGAGCACTTCAGCAAACTGCAACTCGAGCGTGTAAGATCTGCATTTTTTCATGTTGCTGTAGGCCTTCTTCGACTCGTGAGTATCTGATTGTTCTATTGTCTTTGATAAAAATCGGTGCAGGTTGATAAGGCTGCTCTGGATTCTTTGAGTGGTAATGCAGAAGTTCATTTGCAGAGTTTGGAACCATGGGTTCAGGTGAGGTTAATTGCGCTGCAAAAGTATAAATTATCAAAAGGGGATTTAAGGCCTATCAAAATTTCATTTGCTTCCTAGTTTAAGGCTTTAAATTCTAGGATTTAGTGTCTTTGATGTGTGCTGTACGCATCACAGCATGATTTAAGTTACATAATTCCTTGCAGGCATCTTAGCAGCTATATAGGTTGGATAACATTCTATTTCTTGGTTTTCAAATATACTTTTAGGTTTCTTTCTTATGTATATTTAGTTTATAAAAATTGTCCTTTTTCTTTATCTTTGTAATAGTGATTGATTGTTTTCCATGGATTAGCTACTTCTTGATTTGATGGCATTTCGAGAACAAGCTTTGAGACTCATATTGGACCTTAGCAGTACAGTTATCACCTTATTGGTAAGTGTGAACTCTCTCTTCTATGATGCAAGTTTTATGTTGCTTTTTAGAAACACCAACTTGATCCACCTGCATTTTGGTGTTTGACTATTTGGGAGGTACAAAAGAAAGTGATGTGATGCACAAAATGTACCTAAACCAAATAGGTCCTTTTGATAGATTTTTTGTTATATCCTTCTTGATCTGCTTGAAAGAATATTGAAATTTTTGTTGTCTAGGTGATGTTGAATAACATGGTGACTAGTTTTCTGCAGTATACATGTTAACTTGTTACAGTCTTTTTGCAGCCTCATCAAAATTCCCTTATACTACATGCGTTTATGGATCTCTTCTGTTCTTTCGTTCGTGTCAACCTTTTTTCTGAGAAGGTAATTCTGCCTTGATTATATTTCCCTGTGTGCATGCATTAGTATGCATGAATTTTCATGTAAGACAGAATCGCTGTTACTTGAGAACTTATATCTGTTTTCTTAAACAATTATTAGTGCGGAAAAAGGTGTTGTCGGTTTGCTTATGTATTTGATGCTTTAATAACAGTTACCGAGGAAAATGATGCTGCAAGTTTATAATCTTTTGCATGCTATGTCAAGAAACGACCGAGATTGTGATTTTTATCATCGGTATGAAGTCACTACCTTTTAATCTTGTAGCTTGCTTCTAAGTATGTTGCAATACACTTTATTCAATTTCTGGCCAGTATATATTTAAATGCTTGAGGGATTTACCTTTGTTTGAGTAAACTTAAAGGGTGTTACTTTTTTCTAGTTTTGATTTTAAAATATATAGTTGTTTTAGTCTATTTTTCTGTTGTGATTAGAAGGCTGGAGGTAGAACAGAATTCTGTATAGATGTCGCAAGTGTAAAAACTTACTGAGCTTTTATAAAGCCTTAATTTTGGTTAGCTAATCAGTTTGTTTAGCACATAATATTTAATGTGAAGGAAAAATCATTCTCGTTAGGATAAGCCAAATGTCCTCCCCTCTTTTATGCTAAGAAGTCGTACTTATGATATGGTTGACAATGCTTTGACTTGAATCTTCTTTAAAGGCAAATTGTGTTGTGATTCTTATTCCTTTATATTTGCAAATTGCAAGTAATGTTGGTACTGAATTTCAGGTTGATTCAATTCATTGACTCTTATGATCCTCCATTGAAAGGATTACAAGAAGACCTCAATTTTGTCAGCCCACGCATTGGAGAGGTCATTTACATGCTTTATCTGATTAACATGTTTTTTATAATGGTCGTCGTTTTCTTTTATATTTATTTTTTATATGCAACAAGAGAATCATTTTCTATTATGTTTCTGCTCCATTTGTCGAAGTATATACTTTGTAGTATCCTTGTCTTTTATCCAGAAAATTTCTATTAAGATTTCGAGAATACAATCTACTGGCCTGGTTTTTTAAAAGTAACCCTGCCCGTGCGATGAGGACATTTCCCCTTCCCTAGTTCTCATCACCTTTTATGTTGATTTGCCTTTTATCAAATTCCTATCTATTTCTTTCAAATGGTTGATATTCTTTGTCTTTTGGAAATGATGAAAGGTTTAATCAACAATCTTATGAAAGTTCTGGAAGAAAAGATTAGTTCTCCTTTTAAAGATTGTGGAGGAGTTCACCATCTCAGTCTTGTGTGAATTATATTTTATGCAAATGTTTGTAACTGCCCTTCTAAGGAACAAAGAAATATTAATACTGCCTGAAATGGTGCTTGCAAGTTGTAGCTAGGAAAAATTTCCTAATACATCATTATCCTTTTATAAAGTTTTACTACGTAGGTAACTGCTCATCAATTTGAATGCTTTTGTCTAGCTTTTATGTGATTTAGTGGTTCTTATCACTTAAATGTTGAAAGATTGTTCGAGAACCTTATCCTTCCAAGAGCTTTAGTTCCCAGAGTTGTATACTTTATGTTGGAAATAGTTGCACTGAATTTTCAATCTGTATGTCCAGGTTTTAGAGGCTGTGGGTCCTATTATTTTCCTATCCACAGACACAAGGAAGCTGCGCAATGAAGGGTTTTTAAGTCCATATCATCCTCGGTATCCAGATATTCTTACAAACTCTGCTCATCCCATGGTAAATACTGTTACATGGAAAGATTTTTAGATACTATAAGATGTTTTTTGTACTTGCCAGAACATCTCTTTTCTCTAGTTTTTTGGCAATTGTGAACTTTCATGTTCCTATCAAATACAATGTTTACTGCAACTGCATTTCCAATATCATTTTCTATACTGCAGAGAGCCCAAGATCTGGCAAATGTTACTGCTTACAGGGAGTGGGTATTACTTGGATATCTAGTTTGTCCTGATGAGCTGCTCCGTGTCACTAGTATTGATATTGCTCTGGTAACTTCGATAATTCTTTTGGCTCTTTCTTCTCTTGGTGTGTTAACAATTTGGCAGTTCAGATCGATACTAATGACCTTCTTTAAGCTCTTTTTCTTTTTATCAATAACAAAATCTTATAAAAATTGCCTTTATTTACCTACAGGATCAAAAATGGGTTTAGTGAAATAAACTGAACTATTTCCCAAAAATGAGTACCTCAACATCCTTGATTATTAGTCTATCACTACCTATCTTCAATAAACTAAATAATAGTAGTTTTTTTACTTGAACAAAAGTAGTATGAGGGCAGCCACCTGGGGTTATGTGGATACCTGTATTATGGCATGCATTTTGGCTGCTAATTTTATTATTATTTTCTGGGTGCATATAAGCAAATAGTTATGGCTATCATTTAGATGACAAGGCTGGATTTAGAGTTGTTGAAATCTTAGTAAACCATTTGCACTTCCTTTGGGTTTTGGATTATTCTGCTTGAAAGTAATTTGTTATTATTGTTTGTAACTTTTTCCTTTTTCTAAGCAACTATGTTTCATTTCGATATTGTCTGTTCTGTCTTTTTGTTTCCTTATTTTTCCCTAATGGCTTTCAGGTTGTACTGAAGGAAAATTTAGTTCTTACATTATTCAGGGATGAGGTTAGTTTTAATTTCTGACGTTGAAACAAAATTCTCATTTTTAATGGCCAACTACTCTTGTAATTTTGGGCATGCAGTATGTACTATTGCATGAGGATTATCAGTTATATGTTTTGCCTCGGATACTGGAGTCAAAGAAGATGGCAAAATCGGGTCGGACCAAACAAAAAGAAGCAGATTTGGAATATAGTGTGGCCAAACAAGTTGAGAAAATGATAGGGTATGATTAGAGCTTGGATCTGAACTATATTCTCATTTTATTTTTATTAGTTGCAACTCTAAATTGCAGATGGGAGAAATTATCATTTTATTGGTCTTCCTTTTTTCCTATCTTTGATATGTTAGTCAAAACAAAGAAATAAGTAAACACACGTACTGAATCTAACCACTATAACTACTACTATTAATCATGAAACTCCTGCTGAGATTACTTCTTGCTTTTCGAACTACCCAGGATAGTGCCTTGTCACTTTCTTTAGACCACTGCACACTCTGCACGGTTCCTCCAAGATGTGAATGTCATCCAACATCGGTTTAAACTTCCAGTGTACTGCAATTTGCTTTTTCCGGACGATGCTTCCAATGAATCTATCATTGGACCTGATGATACACGAGGTAATTCCCATTTGAATGGCCTTTGCTAAGGTAAAATGTAACACCAACAATTTTCAGGCTACTCCATCCTCATGTTGGGAATTTCCATCAAAGAACCCACAAGGATATCAAGGGCCATGAGAGCTTCCTTAAGTGCATTAACGAGAGTAATCTCATTGAAATCCCAATGCATGGAGTGTTCACATGGACAAATAATAGAAAAGGACCGGACACCATTTGGGAGAAACTTGATTGAGCTTTTTGCAATGCGACATGGCTTGAGAAACACCCGAGCTCATTTGACCAGTCTACCCATTATTGAATCAGATCATGGTATGTTGATTTTGGACTCAGATAAAAAGAACAAGTTTTAAAAGACGTCCTTACTGTTTTGAGGCAATGTAGTTAGTTGAACCACAATGTAAACACATAGAAAAGCAAGCTTGGAATCTTAGGGTGGATGGGTACCCATCTTATAGGCTCTTGTCCAAGTTGAAGATAGTAAGGGATAGCCTGAAAAAATGGAATAATAAGGAAAGTTTTGGCAACCTACAAGTTAGAAAACAAATTCTTTTAGAGAAGCTAGCTATTGCCCAAATTAATATTCAGGATCTTAAATCTCTTGATCAAGAGAGAACTATATGGGCCGATATGAGCATAGTTTTTGGCTACAAAAGTCAAGGATGAATTGGATCATCAACGGTGAGAGGAACACCAGGTACCTTCATCTTAATGCTAATAAGTGAAAAATTAGGACTGTTCACATGTTTAAAGATGAGAAAGGAAATCAATGGGAGAATCAAGAAGACATTGAAAAGTGTTTCAGTGACTATGTTCAAAGCATATTCACTAGCCAGAATCTAAAACGTTGGATGAAATTGAGAATTTCCTTATTGAGTTGGAGATGCCAAGAATATCAGAGGATTTAAAACATCTTCTTTCAACACAGCTGGGAGATGGTTGGACCTCTAGTAATTGATTCATGCCTAGACTTCCTTACCATTGTTAGAATGCTTAAAGAACTGAACTAAACCTTTATTCCCAGTGCCACCATAATTTTGTAGTTATATTTGTCTGATTGGCATGTTCTATCCTTCAGTATGCATTCAAGAAAATTTTGTTGAAATTTGAATTTAGGTGCAACTATGAATAAATGGGTATTGCTATTTACAATTATAGCAGCCATCTCGAATCTGGATGTGAGGGACACAGAAGTTAAGTTCTTAAGAGTATGTACTTGCTTGAAGATTAAGCTCTTAGGGAAAACAAAAATCAACTTCATGGTAATGCCATGTTTAAAATCACATTGCAAGTTCACACAGTGGCAGTGGAAGAAGAGAAGAAAGGTGTCTGTTAAGCCATGTTGTTTTAGGTTGAAATCCATGGTTCTACCTGGTAATTATTGGTGCAACTGTGCAAGTCATTGGACATGATGACATATGAATCGGGAGAGAGAAAACAAAGAAGTATTGAAGACTTGGATATACTGTGATATAACGAGTTATAACAATTATATTATAGTTTTTGTCCCAGCTGCCAAATCCACAGATTCATGAGCCTCTCTACCTTTGAAAGATAGGAATCAACCCAGATCCGCCTGGAGCCCTGGGCTATATATATAGATGTGTTTTTGTGTGTGTTCATTAACAAGACTGTGACTTGTGAGAACAAAGCAATTCTAAGAATTTCAAGACATTAAAACTTTCAGTTCTTTGTCTTTATGCATTTAATAAATATTTTAGAATATTACCATTGTTTTTTAAAGCTGTTGTTTCCTGTTTTTTCTGGTATAGATGTCATATTCAGCTTTAATATTCAATGGTAAATTGGTTTATGGTTTCAGTGAAGTACATGAGCAAGCATTGATATCATGTGATGCTATACACCATGAGAGGAGAATACTACTGAAGCAAGAAATTGGTAGGATGGTTCTGTTTTTCACTGATCAACCCAGTTTATTGGCTCCAAACATTCAGGTATGATTGGTAACATACTCTTTTAAGAAATCCTTCCTACATAAAGTTTTCTTCTACTTTACTTCATTCCTTGTAAATAATCCTTCATTTGTGCGTACTTGAATTTTTCTCCTTTCAACTGAGTTCTCACAACTATCAGTGGGGCAACATGCCCTGTAACTTTTATTGCTATTGTTTTAATTTATTTAACTCACGAAGAGGATATTACTCACAACGATCTTAACTTTATTGGCCTAAAACTAACAAATTACTCGACTCATTTTCTTGATGTTGTCTAATAATTTTCTGCTTCATCACAGATGGTTTTTTCTGCCCTGGCATTGGCTCAGTGTGAGGTTATCTGGTTTTTTCAACATGTAGGAATTGCATCATCAAAATCAAAAGTTGCTCGAATGGTGCCGGTTGACATAGTAAGCAAAGTTTTTGGTCCTTGTATCACCAAGCCTTTTCCTTGAAGATATTTCAGCATTCTTGTTTATCGTTTTGATCTACGTAATCTGGTGCTTAACTTGGACAGAAATGATTTTGTTGCAGGATCCAAATGATCCAACTATTGGGTTTTTGTTAGATGGGATGGACCATTTATGCTGTCTAGTGCGCAAGTATATTGCAGGTAGTCTCTTTGTAGATGTAACAAATTATTCGATAAAGGCGATTAAATGTAGTTTACTTTTCATCTAGAAGATGAATTTTACAGATTGACAACTATTAACTGGTCTCTGAGTTTATGCCGATATAAATGTGTAACTTTCAAGGTGCTGGCATTTCTTGTGTCAAAGGCAGAATCATATATCCATCAAGAATCCATCAAGGAGGCTAACTGTTGCTAAAAGGTTCTAGTGTAAAAAACTGAGCAAAAATCTAAGCCAAAGAAGGTCTACTCCCTTTACTGGGGTAAAATCTGTACAGTCTGTAAACACTCATGCAATGGCTAATGATGCAGTTAAACCTACATCTCTATTTCAGTCACTGCTACAATATTAGCCACATGATTTTCAGTGCTTATATTACACTATGGTGATCTATTACTGAAAGAACTTCTTGATATGTGAACAGTACTTAAAGATTTTACATTTTTCAATGCAGCAATTCGAGGTTATGCATTATCTTATCTCTCTTCATGTGCTGGTAGAATCCGGTTTTTGCTGGGAACTCCTGGAATGGTGGCTCTTGATCTTGATGCAACCTTAAAAACACTCTTTCAGCAGATTATCAATCACCTTGAAAATATACCCAAGCCACAGGGTGAAAATATTTCTGCAATCACTTGTGATCTGTCTGTAAGAAACCTATAAAACCATTTTCCCTTTCAAATACAAAGCCATAAATCTATACTAAATGAAAATAGGAATGGGTTTGGTATAATATCTACTGCCTGTGAATCGGGTTATAGCTAATGCGGTCTCTTTTGTTGCATAGCCTTTTGGTCATAGTTATGATATATGAAGCCAGAAGGAATAGTTTATATGTATGCAATCAACGTATATTTATATTATATATACACATACAGACAAATAATATGCATGTAAATAGATGTATGTTTGCATCATGGTTTTACTGCGTTAATGTTGCCAAGTTTTACAAAATATGTTCTCTTATGTATAGGTTCCTCTCTGGTTGTGAGGAATCTTGGATATTGAGCTTTTTCTGTCACATAAATAGCTTTGATATACAAGTGCTTCAGTACTTTTCATCCTTTTTCTATTAAAGTTGTTTTTCAATCATTATTTATGCTGCTGTTATCACTCTGCCATTGACAAAATGCATCTAGAAGTAGTTTGTTTATTTATCTATTTTTGGTATAATGACGAGTCGAACCTAGGCGATTCTTAGGGAAAGTGAATGTGGGGTTTGAAGTAGCTCGTTTATTAACCTAATCTAAAATCATCTATCATTCTTAACCAGGGCTTCCGTAAAGATTGGTTGTCTATATTGATGATTGTTACATCTGCTCGATCATCTATAAACATAAGACATTTGGAGAAGGCTACTGTCTCCACTGGAAAAGAGGGGTTACTATCAGAAGGAAATGCAGCATACAATTGGTCTAGGTGGGCTGACTTTGATTCACTTGATTTTTGAGGCTTAGCTTATATTTGATTGCTCAACCAAGTACATTAACTGCAATCAATATGTTTTGTGATATAAGCAAGTAAACATTCATTTCATTTCTTGAGAACAATTTGACTTTGAAAAGTGGAATTATGTATGTCCTGTTTATAAGCTATTATTCATATTTTTCTTTCAGAATTGAATACCTATCAATCTATTATATAACACCTGATAAACAAACTCATAGAGTTGTATTTTATTGTGTAAAAAACTTAGTGATCGTATATATGAATCTGTTTCAATGCAGATGCGTTGATGAACTAGAGTCCCAATTATCAAAGCATGGTAGTCTCAGAAAGCTATACTTCTATCACCAACACCTTACAGCAGTATGCTTTGATACTCTTATCATGTTCTTTATTTTGAAATACCCTGCATGCAGTACTGACTTCTGTATACCTGTCGTAATAGGTCTTTAGAAACACTATGTTTGGACCAGAAGGGCGTCCACAGCATTGCTGTGCATGGCTTGGTGTTGCTAGTAGTTTTCCAGAGTGTGCATCTCCAATTGTTCCAGAGGAGGTAATGACATGCCTTATGGTTAAACCCGCAGCATGGAATACCCCCACATTGCATAATCTTTATCCGCTATTGTTCTAGTGGTTAAATAAACTCTACATGTTGGTGTACTTATCATTCTGATAAGTTATGACTACCCCCATCTTGTTTGGAGTAGTAATGCTTAATCTCTATCATCGGCCTTTTTTTCCCCCTCATTAGAAGGAAATGTTAAAAGTTGGGAAGTTGATGGCTGCTTTATATTTACCATAATTGTCAGGTGACAAAAATTGGGCGAGATGCAGTCCTATATGTTGAGTCTCTCATTGAATCAATTATGGGAGGATTGGAAGGTCTAATTAACATCCTTGATTCTGAAGGTGGATTTGGGGCTTTGGAGATGCAGGTTGCCGTTTAATTCTTGTTCCAATGTAAATTAATTGAAGATGATAAACAGTTTAGAAACCTAACTTTTCAAGTAATCTCAGCTTCTTCCAGAGCAAGCAGCATTTTATTTGAATAATGCATCTAGAGTCTCAATTCCTTCAGCAAAATCACCAAAAGGAGCAGTTGCTTATCCTTTGCCAGGCCATGAGAGTTATCCAGAGAATAACAATTCAATCAAAATGTAAGGCACTTGCCTTTTCTTTCCTTTGCCGTGATCATCTAAATCAATAAGCTGAAAGTCTCATAACTTCTGTTTGTACTAGGTTGGAGGCTGCAATGCAGAGGCTCACAAATTTGTGTTCAGTTTTGAATGATATGGAGCCGATATGCGTTCTGAACCATGTCTTTGTTTTGAGGGAGGTGAGTCATGCTGAATCTGCCAAAGGCCCTTTACTTAGATGTGAGCCTGTTTTGTTGATTTCCTGGATTAGGTTTCTATTGATATGTTCCAAGTTGGCTATTTGTATCCTGCTAACTTGCTTGGTAAATTCGTGTTTAACATACTAGATGATGTTTCCACTGAGGTCAAATATTCCCAGCAGGCCATTAGGTATTCATGTATTTTAATTATAATATTCTCATTATACGTGCAGTACATGAGAGAATGCATCCTTGGCAACTTCAGAAGGAGATTACTTTCAGTGCTGAAAACTGATAATGATCTTCAAAGGCCTTCTATCCTAGAATCACTAATCCGCAGACACATGAATATAATCCATCTAGCTGAACAGCATATTAGCATGGATCTAACACAAGGAATCCGAGAAGTCTTACTCTTGGAGACCTTCTCTGGACCAGTGTCTTCCCTGCATTTATTTGACAGACCAGCTGAGCAACATACTGGATCAGCCACTGAAGTTGTCTGCAACTGGTACATAGAAAACATTGTGAAGGATATGTCCGGTGCTGGAATTCTCTTTACACCCATGCACAAATGCTTCAAAAGCACAAGGCCAGTTGGTGGATATTTTGCGGAGTCAGTTACTGATCTTGGAGAACTGCAGGCATTTGTTCGGATTTTTGGCGGTTATGGGGTTGACAGGCTAGATACAATGATGAAAGAACACACTGCTGCCCTATTGAATTGTATAGACACATCATTACGGTCAAATCGTGAGTTGTTAGAAGCAGTTGCTGGCAGCATGCATTCTGGTGACAGAATAGAAAGAGAAGCTTGTTTGAAGCAAATTGTGGATTTGGAGACAATAATTGGTTTTTGTATCGAGGCGGGACAGGCTTTGGCTTTTGATAAACTTTTGGCTGAAGCTGCTGGAGCAGTGCTTGAAGAAGGTGCACCCTTAATCTATTCATTGCTTGCTGGGGTAGTTAAGCACATACCTGAAGAAATACCTGAAAAGAGGGAAGTACGAAGAATGAGGGGGGTTGCAAACGCTGTTGCTCTTGCTGGTGATCATGACTCAGAGTGGGTTAGATCTATATTGGAAGAAGTTGGAGGTGCTAATGACGGGTCCTGGAGCTTGTTGCCTTATCTATTTGCCACTTTCATGACATCAAATATCTGGAACACGACTGGCTTCAATGTTGACACAGGGGGTTTCAACAACAATATTCATTGTTTGGCAAGGTGGGTGCCCTGTCTGGTTTTCTTTTCTTAGGAAAAAAGAAGTGTTGACTATGAGTTCTAGAGACCGAGGGGACATTACAAACTGAATGCCTTGTAGCTTGCATGTCTAACCATACAAATATGACTGGTTAGTTTGTCATTTAATATTTCGAAGCCTCTCTTAGAATTTTAAAGTGAGAGAGTTGAGGAGCCTTATTTATATTGCATGCAATTCATCCTGACCTGCATACAAGCTTTGAAGTTGTTTTTGTCAAAATTGTGGCCTCTTGATGAAGTAATTGAGGAGACAACTTTTCAACTTTCTAGTTCACATTATCCTTACTGCTCAAGCTTTGCTTGTGTGTTGTAAAAGTAGGGGATTGTGCTAATTATCTTGCCTTAACCTGGCAGGTGTATTAATGCTGTTATAGCTGGAAGTGAATATGTTAGATTGGCACGGGAACATCACCAGAGACAGTTGCTTTCAAACGGCCATGTTGGTAATGCTGACAGTTTGGACCCTGATATGCGTGTTTCAGCAGAAGCTAGTATAAAATCTGCAATGCAGCTGTTTATTAAATTTTCGGCAGGAATTGTACTAGATTCATTCCATGAATCTAACAGGTAAAGATATTGACGTTCTGTTTATTTTATAAAATTTTACAAGCTATATTACGCGTGGGGCTCATAATAAAACTCACGAGAAGTCAAATTTGACCTCTCATCAGTACGTGTATCTTGTTATTATAATACTAATTCAAAGTGCTGATGGTTATTTGTACCCCCCAAAAAAAATGTGTTGATGGTTATCCTTTTTACTTTTCTGAAATATTTGCAGATCTCATCTCGTTGCCAAGCTTGTATTTCTGGACCAACTCTGTGACATTTCACCATACCTTCCAAGAAGCTCTCTTGAGGCCCATGTTCCTTACACTATTCTCCGTTCAATATATAGCCAGTACTACGCGAACTCTCCTTTGATGCCAATGGCATTATTAAGTGCTTCACCACGCCATTCACCTGCTGTATCATTGGCCCATGCGTCCCCTATAATGAGGCAACCCCGTGGAGATTCGACTCCACAGTACAGTGCTAATGATTCAGGTTATTTTAAGGGTTCATCATCACACAGCCAAGAGCAGCTTTATGATGCTGAAAGTGCAAATCTACGAGGCGTTGAAAACAAACATAGAAATGTTCGCCGCTCCGGGCCTCTGGATTACAGTTCAAGCCGTAAAGTCAAGTATGAAGGATCGTCATCAGGAGGTACAGGTCCCAGTCCGCTGCCGAGGTTTGCAGTATCGAGGTCTGGTCCCATATCATACAAGTAGGATGAATTGATGGTACACTTCAACAAGGAATATTACTACTAATTATCTCATATTCTTCTGCTCAATGATAATGTTTCAATTATTAGGTTATATATAATATAAGGTTTAGGATTTAGCTGACACAAATTTTGCCAAAAAATGTATATGTGAATTTACTTTACTGCTTTTTTTTAAAAAAAAAAAAAGATTTACTGCTTTTATTTAAACTGCATTCTTTTCTTTTACTGTAAATTAAACAAATTTTACTTCCAAAATTTAAGTAGTCCTGATTCTCTTATTTACGTTTATGTTATTTGGGTTTTTTTTCTTTTCTTTTTTTGAATATAATATGGCGGGGCTATTATTCAGTGCAAAAGCAAACACCTCTTTCCCCGTACACAAGCTCATAGGGAAATGAGATCAACAAATAGAGTAATAACACTCTGAGAATAATAAATGAACCCAATAACCAAAAGCCAAAGATCCCAGAAAACAAAACCCACTTTCCTTTCTTTCTTTTCATCTGGGAGACGATTCATTTTTACCTCAATGATATTTGAGGTTTTTATTTGTTAATTTTAATTCCTTTTTTTGAAGTTATGTCTAATACGTACTTAAGCATCGATAAAAAGGCATATTGTTTCAAATATAAGAAAAATTGTTTTGTTTTTGTTTTTCATATTTGACTATCAAAATATTCAGTAATAACCCATATTTCATTGCTCGTTAACAGATTTTACAAAAAAAAAAAATGTATGTGAATATAGTTTTATGTTTTTCATATTTGAAGGAAACTAGTGGTAAGGCGGAAGGACTTGAGAAGGGATTGAGATACGAGGGCTGGTAGGATGAACTTGAAGATTCAAGTGGTGGATTGTCTGTGTTAGAGATCAACTCGTATAAACAACAAAATAGAAAAGGTAGAGAGACCAAAATAAATTTTACGTGAAAAACGTTCAACTAAGAGGATAAAAAATCTCGAGCAACGGAGACTTCACTAATGAGAAAGAAATCTGAAAAGTACAAGATGGAGATAATAAGAATAAACCCTAAACCCCGAATACAAAACCCTATAACTAAAACATAAAATTCTCTTAAAGCTCTGTTAAAGCTATTTCTTAATTGTGTTATGTTGTATTTTTCATCAACCTTTCTAGAGTTATTGAGACCCTTTTATATGCTAAATTTGGAGGTCAGATATGAGAAAAACGTCCTAAATAAATCAGAGTTCGATAGGGGAAAAGATAATCAGAGTTTAACTAGGAGAAAAAACCCAGTTAAGTAGGGAACATGTCGCCACATCGTGACGTCATCGATCGCGTGGTCAGGATGTCGTGTGTCGTATCGCATCATCGGGATGTCGACTCTTCCTTGTGGGGACATTGACCTTGTTTTGTCCAAAATACAAGACACATTCCGCAAATCTCCACCTTGACTCGCATTTCTGTAACGCCTTCTTTGCCGAGCCCTGTCAGGGGCCTAACTCGAATTTTACAAGATACTGACCAAATCTAAACAATGTTTGAACTTCAAAACTGGAAGGCTTTTGGTCACCATATTGGCTGAATTACTTTCTATGTCGATTTTATGAATCTAAACCTCTCCTTGAGCGACCACCTCTCGAACAAAGTGATACCGTATGTCTATGTGCTTTTTTCTTTCGTGACGCATCTGATCCTTAGTAAAATGTATATGTAACACCCCTAACCCTATTCATCGTTGGAACAGGATTTCAGAGCGTTACTAGAACTTTCAGCACATTTTACAGATAAATTAAGTCAATCACTGTTCATTTTCTGAGATTATTCAAAACGTCCCTTAAATGGACCCTCGAGGCCCAATATCAGCATTAAAATCGAATCGGGACTTAATCAGAAACTCTAAGAATTTTTCACGACATTTCAAAATTTTTCCAAGGTGCAAGGCTCACACGCCTATGTGGTCCAAGGGACACGCCTGTAACATCCTAAATTAGGGCCTAGTTGGAAGAGTAGTTTCGGGACCACAAATTCGATGCTAAAATAATTATTTTATGATCATTATGAGGTCTAGGATATGAGAATAAGCATGTGTTAAAGTTTCATGAAGAAATTCTATGTGCAAGGTGTCCAATTGGAAATCAGGGACCAATTTGAATAAATTGCAAAACTTGGGTTCTAGAAGAAATTCTAAGGGTCTCCATAGCTAGGGTTTTTCAACATTTCAAGCTTGATAGTAAGTCAATCCTAGCCCCGTTTTTAATGTTCTTCGTATTTTTGAGATCCTTGTAACATGCTCTCTCTATTTCTACCCATATTTCAAGCTAGGGTTCATGTTTAGAAAATTACCCGTGCATGAGATGTTTGTATTTTGATGATTTATGAAGGAATATGTGAGTTTAAAGGATGGTAAACAATTTTTACTAAGTGGTTTTTTTATGGAAATGACTTAAAGGACTAAATTGTAAAAGTTGTGAAAATGGGTAGAAAAATATAGAAAGAAGGAAAAACATGGGCTGCTATAAGTGTGAATAACATTCGGCTAGGCTTGGGTAGCCAATGAATTGCATGCATTTCATTATACGAGCCTTAGGACTAAATTGTAAATATTGTGAAAGGTTAGGGGCAAAATGGTCATTTTGCTCGGGGGTGAGTTTTAATCCTAAAATGAAAAATGTAATGTATTAATAGTCTAATTTTATTGATATAGACCCCAAGGAACCAATTCTGAAGGTCGACCGTGGAAAACAAAAGGTTTCGAAATAACCGAGACACGAATTCGAAACGACTACCAGGTAAGTTCGTATAACCGAAGTAAACTCTTAATATACTTAAAAATGCATGTTCTTGAATGTATGATAATTAGATATTCATTGCATGA